>NC_084752.1:20716835-20906835 GCF_033978785.1 Entelurus aequoreus | reverse complement strand
GTTGTGCCTGGGCAAGGATGGTTTCACCCTATCGTAGTGAGAAAAACAACTGTTTTGATGCAAACGAGCATTCCTACTGTCAATGCCAACGACAGTCGTTGAAGTGTAATTTCCCCTCTTTGGCATTGTGGTATTGTGTGGCAGAACGTTCGCTGTGGATCGACTACTACTAGTCCAAAATAGTCGGAATCCCCCTCTAGACTAGATCTGACCAATCTAAGTCTATGAGCATGAACTGATGAAGCCTACTCAGCTGAGAGGCAAAACGTCTTCTAAGACAAACCAAACAGTCCAGTTGCAATCGTTTGAGTGCCCTGACATTGAGGGTTAGTGCGTTGTCTTATAAACGTATATACACCTGTTCTTCTGTGAGAAAGGCTGCTGTCGCATTGCCATGTGCTGCTGTTCATCCATCAGTCGAAGCAGAGGGGAGCCCGATTTGATCCTGAGACCGTAGTAGTGGTACTTGGAGTTCCCTCTGAAACAAGCATGTGAAGGGTTACGTGACTGAATGTCGAATAATTATTAACATGTGTGTACCGACCGGGTCCCGAGCCTTCGAGTGCGCAGGCCCATGAAGACGGATCTGATGAGTTTGCCAAAGGAGGCGGCATTGACTGGTTCTAGCTTCTGCTCCTGGCAGTGCAGCAGGTAGTGGTAGTAGAGGGTGCAGCGTGGTAGACTCACCCCTTCCGCCCCCTCGTAGTTGTCACACAGCCACTGCACCTGCAGCCATATAACGGTTATGTCCTGCCATAAACACTCCTAATATATGGAGTACTCACGGTGGCTGGTGGAGCACGTGAATTAGGACTGGAGTAACTCTGTCCTCCTGTCGCTGCCCCTCCTCCCAACACGTAAGCCCCCTGAATGACATAGCCGGCTCCTGCCGCTGAGGTGCCCCCGCTCGAGGCACCCGAGACCGCCGCGGATCCGCTGATGTCGGACTCCGAGCTGGACGTGGCCTCGTAGAAGTTGGAGGATGTGGGAGGGGTCTGCGAGTAAAGGGGCGAGCCGGAAAAGGAATAGCTGGCTGAACGACTGAAAGGGCGAGAGGCAAATAATGGCACATGTAAAATAATGTACAAATTGTGCAAAGTCTCTTTCAACTCACATAGCGGACGTGCTGAAAGCTGCGTCGGCGCCTCCTCCGTCCACATACTGCACCTGGCCAGAATACACCTGCTCCACCTTCACAAGAATTCATATTTACTCCTTACACGACAACAATAAACTTCAGCACCATTACAGAGACAAATCATTAAAAAATACAAGAGTGACAACTACACTAATACTTTCTTAATGGAGATTCACAGGATTTGGCTTCAGACATAATCGTTATGCTAAAAGACCATTGTTAAATGTTTTAGGATGAAATCTGTTCATATTTAGTTTAGTAAACATAAATAGGATCATGTACAATCCAATTTGTTCACAATTTAAAGCCGTGTGTGCTCTATAAGCGAGAGAAAGGATTTTGCTGCCAACAGCTGGGTGGAGATGTTTATTTGGGAGGCACATTTTGTAGAACCTGTTAGGCAGATCATTAACACAGTAGCTGTATGACTATAGACTAATGGGGATCATTAATAAACTAAACTAAACTAAACATACCTATACTGTACTGTCAAAGTTCAGAAAATGTACTTCTCATGCCATGAGCAGAAAACAGCAGTAGGCTAGTTACTAAGACACCTGGTTCCTCATGTAACAAGCTTTATGTTACACAAATACCTGGCGAAAACCCTCTTTCACGGCAAAGATGAGATCATTCTTTGGTGACATACGCACATTTACTACAGGCTGTGGTGTATTTGGCTAAACACAGTAGTGGTTGTTTGGGCTTTGCAAACATTTGATTTTAACAATGTAAAAAAAATTTAGGCCAGGACCCAAAATTCACTTTTTCGCTTCGTATTAATATTTGTGAGGACATGCAATTTAGTAATTTATCTAGGTGATCATTTTACCACCTATTGCTAGTATTCCAACACGTGACTTCCTCCCGGAAGTGAAAAGCAGTGGTGGTCAACGAAGCCGAGATGGCTGTTGCACAGCAAGCAGCGCACAAACTGAGTACAAAAGAGGCTTAAATATTCCTGCAAAGAGCAGGATTTGAGCAAAAAATGTAACTTTGCAATGGAATAGATCCCAATAAAGATTTTTCGAGATATTTCAAGGATTATGCGTCGGCCGCATTCTCAGACATACCCAACTATTGTGCTTCAGACACCATTCTACACGACAAAACAGATGGAAACTTTGAAAAGCATGGAAGTCTACAATTTGTTTGTGTGTGGCTGTCAAGGAAATTGGTATCAAGACTCTCCTGCATCATTTTTGCTCGAGTAAGGTTGCATTTCATGATTTAACTTTGCGTCTACTGATGTTTGTTGCTGTAACACGCGCCGTTTAGGAGTAGCGTGTTTTCCCTGTCTTTATCAAAATATAACTATAGATGCCAACATTGTGTATGTGCTGAAAGCTTAATTTATGATTGCTGCCTTCGGTAAAAGCTTAACTCTTAGGTTTTGCACACATTTACTTTCTTTTATTTAGTTGGTGCTTTTTGAAACATGTGCTTAAGAAATGCAGGTAATATCAGGATAATACTTAAATGGGAAATAATAAAAGTATATCAAACAAACTTTTAACAAAGTGATAACTGCAAACTTATGCATTCTTCGACTCTGCTCCCTTGGACTGGAGTGTGAGCGTTTTCGTAAAATCTTGCCCTCTTCTGCCCTTTTTGATGACCTCTCGAGGAACTTTGAAGAAACGTTTATCCGTTTCGCGATTTGAACGATTCGTACAGCCGAAAACAACACAAGCATAGGGCATTTTGTATTTGAGAAATGCAAAATGGCGCCTAGTACCCATTGAAAACGAGCTAGCTTGACCACCACGCAAATTCAATGGGCAGGACGTGAGCCGGATGTGACGTCAGTAAAATCCAAGCAATAGCTGTCAAAACGTGTTCCTGTGGCAATCCACAGCAGCAGTGGGTGGTCACAACACCAGAGACCGAAGAGGACGTCACGTCACGTAGACGGCTGCTACCGCAAGAAGCTCTCTTGTGTTGTATTAATAAATTGAGTAATCAAAGAGTCAAAGTATTTCGTATCCTTTGTGATATGCTGGAATGTTTAAATGTCAAAGGTTTACATTTATATGTAAAGAAGGGGGACATACGACCATTTATTTTCTTTATTTCAGCATTTATTCGGTTCTCGAAAACACTGCAATGACAGGCTAACAATCGCTCCGCTGTTCACTCGAAACACAAGAAAGAAGCACCTCCTACTGACTTGTGATAGGTCAGACCATGCCGAGCTCAAGAACATGGTTACTTTAGATATGATTTGTTAATTAGGAAGTACGAAGGCCACACAACTCTTGTTACATGAGGGCCCTGTTCTGTTGATGATGCTACATTTAATAATATTTGTTTAAAGTAAGGTGAAATGATAATCTATCCTTGAACAAGTTTAGAGTTACAAGAGAATAATGACGATGAAGGACTAATCGCTAATAAGAACGTGTTATGTTTACCTCCTGGTTGATATGCACAGCCTGTAGGTTGTTGATGGGTGTGGACTGGATCCTCTTGCCAGCCTGTGACACCGCCTGCAACACTGACCTCTGCTGGTGCATAAGGAAACATCACCTTCAGGTTTACGTCACATCGGTGTTGCACAACCTTTAGTAAGTCAATACACATATTTTAATTCAAAGTGTCTCCACCCACCAGACATGTCTGAATGGAAGCAGGTTGATCCGCAGGTTAATTAATGTATGTACCTCCTGCCACCTAGTTAGTGCAAGAACATTTAATTGCTCTTGTCTGTCTGTCTGTCACTATTCTTCACTGGCATAAATACGTACATGAGCAACAATACATTTGTAAATAGGACCAATTAACTGAAATTACACAATAATCCCTATATGAGAAAGAAAGTGATAACATCACATTATTTCAAAATAAATAAATAATTAAATAAATATATATAATAATTAAAAATGTATATTGTCAACAGATATAACAATGAGTAGGGAAACTTAATTTAGTGCAATGATAAGTTGGTATATTCTTGTAAGGATGTTTGTATGTATCTATATTGTTGTTTTTCCAACGATTATTTAATGCGTTTATAGAGCTCAAGATTTATCAGGTTTAGTTTAGTGTTTTTTTACCTGTCAAGTACACATGTATATACATTCTAAACATATATGTTTTAAAGTAAAAGGAACATGTTTTTCTTTGAGTGAAAAGGTATAGGCTGAAGCATCTGCTTATTCAGTAAATTAATATATTTTACACACAGTAAACATTTCATGTACACAAAGGTGTCTATCATTAAGTTTTAAAATGTATTCATAACAACATTTACAATCATATTATTTGATTTATGCATAATTGGAGAAGTTATGCAGTGTACAAGATAATTTAATTTCAATTTATGAGGTAATTATGCCTCATAAATATTCTCATATTCTCTGCATGATTATTTAGTTTTTTTATATGAGCTATTATGTCTGAAATTATCTTATTGAGATTATTTTTGTATTACAATGTGTTTCAAATTAAAAAATGCAATGAAACATTGATTGGGAAATACTGATGAGCCTGCTCGGAGATAGTACTGCTTACCTGGGGGGTGGTCTGCACTGGCTGGACCACCTGTGTAGACACACCTGGGGCAGGCGAGCTGGAGTCTGATCGACTGTCATTGGAGTGAACAGAACCCTCTGGCCACCAAACAAAGGGGAGAGAATGGAATCAGAAGGTCTCAAGTTAAAGACCAAGCATGCACACAAATCAGTACTTACGGGCCACAGCATCAAAGTTGAAATAAAAGCCACTACAGAACATATTGTTTGCTGAGCTAAGGAGAAAGGGGCAGTGAACATACCATAACCTTCCTCCCTGCCTTATACAGTATCTTGTGTACGGAAGGGCCGCTTTGGACAGTTAATCTCCCCAGATGGAGAGAAATCCCTCCATTTTGTAAACATGCACATCAAATGCGAGAAGGGCACAAAACACATGAAGTGGGGTATTGGATACAGTTCAAAGAGAGGATGTGTGGAGCAGAGGCTCAAACGCACTTCCTTCTAGCCTTTTACGCTAATTATTCCCTTCTTTGACTAAACTTTGTACTACTGTGATTCTCCGACTTCAACCAGTCATATATCTAGTGGTGCCACACTTTACTCAAGTCAAATGCAAAAAGTTGCTAGTGGTCTATAATAGTTTAAAAACATGTACCACGTGTTACCACTAGATGTCGCACTCTAAGACCCCTGACTACACCCACTTATTGAAGAGGGCTGCTTTGTGACTCGTGGAACAAACCTTAACACCTTTCCTGTGAGGACAGTGATTGTATCACCCAATGGACTCTCTCTGCTACTACTCTTCTCAGTGAATGGCTGACAGATGTGATAGACCTTCTGCTGCTTTTAACCTGTCAATATATCTGAAATGAAAACACAGCTGTATACAGATCATGAGATATGAGTTGACTATTTATCGTTCAAGGCCCTGTTCTTGTCAACAACAGAAACAAACATACAGATATAAGTTGTGTTAAAATATATAGGTTTGTGTGTGTGCTCTCATCTAACTCCAATTCAAAAGATACATTTGAATCATCTACATGAATCATGAATAATCTACATCTACTTTGAATCATTTATGAGTCAGTTTGTTAAAACAAGACAAACATTTTAAGGTGCGTGTTTAGCATGCAAGTCTGAAATTATATAAATAGCCTAGTATCCTATCAAACGTGTTTGGATTCATGGATATACTTAAATGACTATCTGTTGTGAATGATTGCAGCAATTTGGCTAATGCATTAGCTGTAATGAGATAATCTGCTTGAATCAATGCTCCCTTTAAATAAGCGCAGATATTACAATGATTTATCAGGCCTTCTCATTAGTACACGGACAAGGCTGCCCATCCCCTACCCTCACTTGTGACTTGTGGGTGAGAGTACGCTGTTGTTACTTGATACTAGCAGGCAAAAATATCTACTAATAGACCTCCCTAAAATAAACACCCAGGCAAACACAAGACTAAGTCCACATTCTCTTTTGGTTAAGAGCTGATTTTCGAAATGCCAACTTCATTCTTTGACATTTAGGATTAGTTTTTGGGTTGACTGTGCACACTTTTAAGGAGCACTGGGATACATTCATTTTCAACCTCATAACAAGACACTACTCACCGGGTACACAGTAGTTGCCATGGAAACAGACTTTTTTGTAAGTAACTTTGAATTGATGATATTTAATGGCCCACGTCATTACACCACCTTTCTAGCAAGAGCAAAAAGCTGCATTGGATCCAGCAGATTGGGAACAAAGTAGCCTAGAAAACTATATTCATCAGATTGCATTGTCTTCCTCTCTCACTCTACACACGCTACTGTTCTTTTCCAATATTGTCAAGAATTCAGCCTTGTGAGGTCTACACTTTACTGAGAGTGCTGAGTCAAGAAAAAGAAGATATAAAATCTGACAACTCATACAGCACTAGGGGTGTGACAAAATATAGAGAAATAAATTTTTGGCGATATTTAACCCAAATATACAATTATCGATGGAGTCTCGACGTGTATATTTTTTTAATTCGTCTTTCAATGTTGCTCCTTCGTGCGTCGAGTCACCGTCTGACATGTTCAGGTAGCGCTGCTCATGCGAGTGGCCGAAAATGTTTCCAAAGTCCCAGAAGCAGATAACACGGTGTTTATATGGTGGACTTAAGCTGTGACAAAATTGATGCATCAGCATTGTTTCAGTCAAAAGTGTGAATTTACTTTTTATAATCAGAATCAGAATCAGAATAGTTTTTATTGCCATTGTTTGAGAACGGGTTCACAAACTAGGAATTTTTCTTGGTGCAATCGTGCAACATAAAACACATATATTTGGCAATAAATATTACCAAATATGTGAAACATGTCCCATTCACATTGGGAGTGGGACAAAGCTGTATAAGTGGGATGCGGTATATTTGTTTTGTTTCACCGAAAATCATTCGGACTGTAGCACATGGAAACTCATCTTCCAACATTCGGGTTACAATTATCCTTACTGTGCTGTCTTTGATGTCAGTTATACAGTACTTTGGTGGTGGAGCGGGAACTAAATTTAATAGTCTCGGAATGAAGCGATTGTCTTGCTGTTGTCTCCCCCCCCCCATTCAACATGTACGGAAGTAGCGTTATATGCTGTTGAGTTTGTTGCTTTAAAATGAGAGTACCGGTAGCAAAAACAACAATATGGTCAGGAGTGTGTTGATGCAACAATAAAAGAAGGGATCCACTTGTCGTCTTAACGAGCTGTTTTATTTACAACTTTACAGCTAATCCAAGTGCTAACTGCTAGCCTCAGACACATACACATAAAATTGTGTAACATAAAGACAAGATAACGTCGGCCAAGCAGAAATGCACAAAGCCAATGGTTCTGCAGATGTCAACGTAAAGTATTCTGATTTAAGGTGTGACGCATGAAAATGCATATCATAATCAGATAATTTTTTCAGGGTCCAAGTACACAGTAACATTATAATCCAAATGATGATCAGATTAAATAAATGCTGTCCATGTATATGTGGCTAAAGAAACGGTAAGTAATAACAGTGTGTTAGAGATGTGTGAATGATACATCAGCATCGAGTTGTTGTGTAGCTAGCTTAGCCTTCTACTGTAAGACAACAGTGTCACCGTCCACCGCCAAAATAAAGAATGATTTTCCTAAAAACTACTTTGAATTGCATCAATGCCTAGTGTGTTTGGCAATGGACCAGTTAGTATTACAATCTGTTATTACATTTGCGATGTGGCTCATAGCGTAGTTTACTGTATAGCCGGCTCAAGCTTTTATTGTTTACAAGTGGTCAAAGTATTAAATGATAGAGAATATAAAATCCTTTTACTGTCAATATACACATGTATATTTCCAGGATTTAGCACTGGAGAGAGAAGTTAAACCTTAGCCAGTTTATAGTACCAGATTTGCAGCCGGGCTTCCTTTTTCTGTCCGCCGCATCGTCTGCTCCTTGGTTCCTACAACAAACCACGGTGAGCCTCTGGTCTCGCTATATCACCTGGGATGTTGTGTTGTAGTGAATGGGATGTTGTGTTGTAGTGAAAGTCAAGTAAAAATTAAATGGCTGGTGGCAAACACTGGTGTCCATATTCCATAAAACAAGACTGCCGAGGCAGGGACGAAAGCCCAGTCAGCGTGAGGAGGCGTGGTGAGGAGGGCTTCGTTTGCATCTAACAACTTCGCCTCTCAAAACAACTGTTTTAGAGGCAGTCCAAAAGTTGCTTAAAAATAGGTCTTTACAGCTAAATCTATGCAAAATTTTGATTAAAGAACCATCAATACATTTTATGTAGACCAAAATTAATTGTTTTAAAAATTGAATAAAAATCATGATATGACCCCTTTAACAAGACTTTAAAAAACAAACAATTAAGGGTTTCCCCTTAATGTATTTGATTGTGGCAGTGCGCTACAGCAACATATTAGCCGCCACAACTTAAAAATTAGGTTGTTTTTTTTACGTGTAAACAAAACAAAATAATATATTGCATTGTAGCGTCCACACAAAGTCTTATGTTCTTTTAAGCAGTTATTGCCAATTGAATGCTAACAACAGGCCCAATTCCAACAAGTATTTCCTCCATGCACACACGTCTCCGTGCTTCCCTCCCAAACACACAAAAACACTTCCTCATTCTCTGCCGACAGTGTGTTCACAGACCATTGGAAAAATTTACATCATCACACACTAACATACACATTAACACCAGCAGGTAGTTACAGTATGAATGGATATATATACTTATATAGTTTATTATTTTCGCCTTATTGACTAGTGATGTACCGAAACTTTGGCCGCTGAAGAAAGACATACTTTAATCACCAGAACAGTGCTTCCGAAACCGAATGTTGTGATGACGTTAGCAATACATACTGGGTTGTCTGGATCAGAGGCAGCATGTCCGCCAAGTGGACATATTTTAATGTATCGGAGATATACCCGTGAACAGCGATCTTCAAAATTTAAGATGACTCTGGCGGCTTTTAAGGAGAGAAAGGCTCCCAGCAGCGACAGAAGTAAAGAGTCTCTAAACACGAATACAGACTACAATAACACCAGAAATAGATAATAGATTTGTTGCTGGTCGTTTTTGATAAAGAAAGAGTGACTAAAAGGATTGGAGAAAAACAATTCACAACCAAGTACACTGTAAAATAAGCAGCAACAATTATATTTAAAAAAAGTGCAAAACGATAAAAAATAGAGCAAACGATATTGCATCATAGCAAATAAAGTTATGATGTCCTATTAACCACGCCCCCACCACCACAGGCATCTTGGCAATGTAGGGGAAACCCTGAAATGATGGTGTTTGGTAGTCCAACTGTTTGTTAGTAAGCTGGCTACTTCCTGGTTCATGGAGGATGACAAACAGCCACTATTGTTCTTGGAGTGAGTGAGCTATTTTTTTGATGCCACAGTGACTCAAACTGTGGCTAGAAGTCTTATGTACTTTGACATGGGTTACCTATGGGTATCAATGTTTAATTGTACTGTCCCTGTCAAATAAATAAATAAATAAACTGTGGTAAAATGTTTAAAACGTACGTTTCTACAGGTCCTCACTAAAATGTAATGGATTCGCCACCTACATTATAATAAATGTGGAGTTGTGTAATGTTTGTTTTTATTTGGTGTAGCCCTGTCTTTGCTCTGTTGAATAAAGATATTCTCCCAAATGTTTTATTTATTTTTTTCCCCAGCCAATGCTCTACCTCTCTACAAAGTTTGGTGAACATTGGTTTTGTATTTTTAGTGTAATTGCGCTCCTTTTGTCCGTCTGGTTACTGTTTTACTGTGTCAAAAGGAAAGGTGTGTTAAAACAAACAAATAAGAGGTAATGATCGGTAAGGAGTAAGATGGTTTAGTACATTATTAACACTATACACAACTATCATATTTTAAAAATAAATATATCCCTTTCCAAAACAATAACGTGCCAAACCAACTATGATCAGATGTGTTGCTTACGCTGCAAAGATATTCTTCATGAAACTTGCCTACCTGTCACATGCTCTAAATCGGTGGTCCCCAACCACCGGGCCATGGCCCGGTACCGGTCCGTGGATCGATTGGTACCGGGCCGCACAAGAAATAAAAAAATAAAAAATAAAGTTGTTTTTTAAAAAAAATTAAATCAACATAAAAAACAAAAGATACACTTACAATTAGTGCACCAACCCAAAAAACCCCCCCGGTCCGTGGGACAAATTTTCAAGCGTTGACCGGTCCGCAGTTACAAAAAGGTTGGGTACCACTGCTCTAAATGATTGCGTGAGCTAGCCCATGAGAATGTTTGTATTTGTTTGTGTCAGGTGCAAGTCACTCACCTGTAACTGTCACAATGATGTACTGGGGTGATGTGCTCTGACCATTACTCTTCTGGGCCACAGTGTGTTGGATCTCGGGACTAATGTACTGTTGTGTGGGAGCCGTCAAAACCGCTGCCTTCTGGCTCTGAGCCTGGGTGGGCGGGGCTTGGGAAGAAAGTGCATCCTGTCCAGTTTTGGAGGCCATGGCTGATTGGTTTGCTGTTGCAACGCTCCCAGAGGTTAGTGGTAGTCCGGCCAGGAAGTGTGCTGATGTCTTGGCGGATGAGGGTGTGGTGGCAGCCGGTGTTGCTATGGTTACTGTGTTGGTCTGCTGAGGCTGGAGGTCTTCCGAGTATCCAGAAGTCGCCATGGCAACCAATGCTTTGAGGCACTAATTCTGTAGTTAAAAAGAGGGAGACTGTTCTCAATGGTGAATAGCTATAAACATGTCTTTGCAGCGTATTCATTTACTTGTATGTTATTGCCACATGGACCTCAGTGTGTGTGTGTGTGTGTGTGTGTGTGTGTGTGTGTGTGTGTGTGTGTGTGTGTCTCTGTGTCACATAGGAGGAAGTGGGTCTTTTCAACAGCTATGCAATTTTTTTGAGACTTTCCTGCTTGGGTCTAGCACACAAAAATAGAACCTCACGAAATGTTACCGGAAATACATTTTCCAGTCCTATCATTGAAGCATGGCAGGTGACATGTAAACTGTACACTGCTTGAATAGTTTTGCTAAAAGTTACTAAATCGATTTCAACTCACTGAATCGTATCATTTTAAAGTTAAAGTACCAATGATTGTCACACACTAAATGTGGTGAAATTAACCTCTGCATTTGACCCATCCCCTTGTTCACCCCCTGAGAGGTGAGGGGAGCAGTGAGCAGCAGCGGTGGCCGCGCCCGGGAATCATTTTGGTGATTTAACCCCCAATTCCAACCCTTGATGCTGAGTGCCAAGCGGAGGTAATGGGTCCCATTTTTATAGTCTTTGGTATCACTATTAAAAATATATATGTATATCGTCCCTGAATCATATCAGCAACAACCAATTCTGAATCGAATCGTTGTTAAAACGAATAAATGGGTTAAAACCGTTAAATGATCGATAGATAGATAGATGGATAGAACTTTATTGATTCCTTCAGGAGAGTTCCCTCAGGAAAATAAAAATTCCAGTAGCAGTGTACAGAATTGAGATCGAATTTAAAAAGTAAATAATGGGGGTATAAATGGAAATAAAATTGAAAATATTACAATAAGAATAAAAATAAAAAGCAACAATTAAACTAAAACAGTAAAAATAAGAATAAAACAAGAGAAACTAGGCAGTAGTGACCATGTTATGAAAATGCATTGCACTGTTAAATTGCAGTTTTTTGTTGCAATTTATTTCAGTATTGTTATTATTTTGCATCCCCTGTCATCCTAGTGCCCCCCTCTCTCCCACAGAGAGGAGTTGTACAGTCTGATGGTGTGTGGGACAAAGGAGTTTTCAAGTGGGGTGAAGCAGTCTAGCACTGAACAGGTGCTCTGGCTACTGTTAACGGTATGCAGAGGGTGACTGGCATCATCCATGATGCTCAGTAGTTTTTCCACAGTCCAGGGACGGTATAGCTCGGTTGGTAGAGCGGCCGTGCCAGCAACTTGAGGGTTGCAGGTTCGATCCCCGCTTCCGCCATCCTAGTCACTGCCGTTGTGTCCTTGGGCAAGACACTTTACCCACCTGCTCCCAGTGCCACCCACACTGGTTTAAATGTAACTTAGATATTGGGTTTCACTATGTAAAGCGCTTTGAGTCACTTGAGAAAAAAGCGCTATATAAATGTAATTCACTTCACTTCACTCTTCTCTGCCACCGTCACCAGTGAGTCCAGTTTTATTCCGATCGTACCGCCTGATCAATGATGAAATGGTAAATGGGTTATACTTGTATAACTCTTCTCTACCTAACTACCTTCCGATCTAACAAAGGTCTAAACTCATTCTCCTTCTATGCCACATCAATATGGAATGCACTCCCAACAGGTATAAAAGAAAGTGCATCTCTATCCTCCTTCAAAACCGCACTAAAACAACACCACCAGGCAACTTCAACCCTTGATTAACACCCTCCCCCTTCCACATCCCACCTCCCCGGATTGTAAATAACCAAATGTAAATAATCAAATGTATTTCTAATGTTAATTTATTTATCATTTAATGTATATACTTGTTCTTATGCTATCTGAACTCACTATGTTCTCTGCTCGCTGTACATATCCTACCAAGTCAGACCTACACTGTTTCAATGCCCATTTCTCTGATGATGCAATTGTTGATGACTGAAGTGCTGTTATCAACCAAACCCTCCTCATCCCACCCCCCGGATTGTAAATAATGTAAATAATTCAATGTATATACTCTGATGATTAACTTGTGTGATGACTGTATTATGATGATAGTATTAGGGATGTCCGATAATGGCTTTTTGCTGATATCCGATATTGTCCAACTCTTAATTACCGATATCAACCGATACCGATATATACAGTTTGGACAACCAGGTATGGTGAAGATAAGGTCCTTTTTAAAAAATTAATAAAATAAAATAAGATAAATAAATTAAAAACATTTTCTTGAATAAAAAAGAAAGTAAAACAATATAAAAACAGTTACATAGAAACTAGTAAGTAATGAAAATGAGTAAAATTAACTGTTAAAGGTTAGTACTATTAGTGGACCAGCAGCACGCACACTCATGTGTGCTTACGGACTGTATCCCTTGCAGACTGTATTGATATATATTGATATATAATGTAGGAACCAGAATATTAATAACAGAAAGAAACAACCCTTTTGTGTGAATGAGTGTGGATGAGGATGAGTGTAAATGGGGAGGGAGGTTTTTTGGGTTGGTGCACTAATTGTAAGTGTACTTGTGTTTTTTATGTTGATTTAATAAAAAAACAAAAACAAAACAAACGATATCGATAATAAAAAACCAATACCGATAATTTCCGATATTACATTTTAAAGCATTTATCTCTAGATAGTATATATTTGTACCATGAATTGATTACGTGGACCCCGACTTAAACAAGTTGAAAAACTTATTCGGGTGTTACCATTTAGGTATGGTGAACTGACTAAGGTCCTGAACTGTGCAATCTACTAATAAAAGTTCCAATCAATCAATCAAAACCTTCAAGGTACTCAAAGCGCTTTGACACTATTTCCACATTCACACATGCAAGGCCCTAACCACGGCCCATCAGGAGCAAGGGTGAAGTGCCTTGCTCAAGGACACAACGGACGTGACGAGGTTGGTTGAAGGTGGGGATCGAACCAGGAACCCTCAGGTTGCTCTCCCAACTGCGCCACGCCGTCGAATAGTTACACCCATTATGGTTACTATTATCTTATCACCGTAGCGAGTGGGGCTTGATGCCCATATGAATTATTGGACTTTGGACCGTCCCACCGGAAGATAAGCCACTCCTGCGTGGCAGTGTAAGTTCCCACTCGGTATACGCGGCGCACGGATGACCACCAAGCTCGCCGAGTGTCCACAATGTCAAAACGAAAAACTTTTCTCAAGTTGCGTAAAGAAATATCCAACTCGCCACTTCCAAATTTTGACATTATTAAGCACATACTCGCTTTAAGTGGTTGATTTTATGTGTTTGTGCGGAGTTCGCGATATGATAGCTTCGCTGCTAGCAGCCAATAATAGTAGCTAGCTTTCGGCTAGCGTCCCGTGCTAGCTTGTGTGTACACCTTCCGCCACGGCGCGCAACACGACGTGAAACGTGTAAACTTCCGTGGCGTTCGAAGTTACGTGTCGCGCAACGCGGGCTAACGTGACGCCCGCCGTGGAGAAAAGTACCGGAGTCCTAATCATTAGAACACACCCGCCATCTTGTGCTCCTATCAGAGATCTGTGACATCGCCATAACAACCGCCTGCGCACGCGAGAAGCGAGCAACCACTTTCATCAGTGACACGCTCGGCCGCTTTCACGCGGCACAAATAAATCCCGCGGGCAACTTTGGAGAGCATACATTCATTTCAAAATCAGAATTTAATCGTTCACCTTTGCTTTTTTCCCCCCGATATTGGCGTTTTAGTCCTAAGTTTCCCCCTTACATTAGGGTTGTTGTTGACTCCCGTTGCTTGGTTCTTGTCGCCAGGACTACCGTGACTATGGCGCCTCGCCTTCACCGGGGCAACTGTTGCTAGCCTCTTGCCGAAGCCCGGCCCCCTGCTGCATGCTGATTGGCCGATTACGGAGGTGGGCTGTGCGTCATGAAAAATACCCTTTGCTGAGTGGTCAATTCTTCCTGTCAATCACTCTCACCGGGGCCAAGCGTCTCATGACCACTTCCAGCTTTCAATACGGATTCACCAGTTGGTCTGGTCTCACAAATCCCTCGGAGATTGAGTATAACACATAATATGCATCTGTACTTCTGTTTTATGGCTTTTTACGTCACTTTTTAATCATTTACAATCAAAACACCAGGGGTGACGTTGTAAACAATATGTTAAATTCTATTGTGTGCTTTTTTAAAATTTTCTCTCTTTCTTTTCTTTTTCTTTTAAATTGTAATTTTACTGCTTTTTTACATCATGACTACAGATGAAAACTAGCCTTCTGGCTAATTCTGGCTTTTTTTTTAACCATGTGCGGTCATGTAGAACTTGCACCTGGCTCGCTGACAACAGCTATCCATACACTTGGGTAAAACGGATTCCATCCTGTTTGGGTCCTACATCAACCTTAAGAAAGTCAATGACTTCACTATAAAAGTGGGTGACATTGTTATCACCAGGAAAGATGAGGTCACCTACCTAGGTTCCATTCTAGAGGCTAATCTTTCCTGTGACAAAATGGCAACCAACGAACGAGATTTCTCTATAGAATCTCCTCTCCGGTCAACAAAAGCACCATGAGGATTCTAGCGGGAACTCTCGTTCAACACTTTTTCGATTACACATGCACCTCCTGGTACCCTAGCACCTCCAAAACCCTCAAATCTGAACTCCAAACATCCCAGAACAATCTAGTCAGATTACTTCTAGACCTCCACCCCAGATTCCACCTCACTCCTACCCACTTCTCCAAAGTGGGCTGGCTCAGGGTGGAGGACAGAGTAAAACAACTTGCACTGAACCTAGTCTATAAAATCCGCTACACCTCCCTGATACCGAAGTACTACATGTCAAACTACTTCTTTAACGTAAATGACCGCCATAACCACAATTGATTGATTGATTGAGACTTGTATTAGTAGGTTGCACAGTGAAGTACATATTCCGTACAATTGACCACTAAATGGTAACACCCGAATACGTTTTTCAACTTGTTTAAGTCGGGGTCCACTTAAATTGATTCATGATACAGCTATATACTATCAGATATATACTGTCATCATAATACAGTCATCACACAAGATAATCACATTGAATTATTTACATTATTTACAATCCGGGGTGTCGAGGGGGGGGGTTAGGTTTGGTTGTTATCATCAGTCATCAACAATTGAGAACAGAGAAATGGATATTGGAACAGTGTAGGTCTGACTTGGTAGGATATGTACAGCAAGTAGTGGACATAGAGAGAGAGAGAGAGAGAGAGAGAGATCAGAAGGCATAAGAAAAAGTATCTGCATTTGATTGTTTACATTTGATTATTAACAATCCGGGGAGGGTGTTAGTTTAGGGTTGTAGCTGCCTGGAGGTGTACTTTTATTGCAGTTTTGAAGGAGGATAGAGATGCCCTTTCTTTTACACCTGTTGGGAGCGCATTCCACATTGATGTGGCATAGAAAGAGAATGAGTTAAGACCTTTGTTAGATCGGAATCTGTGTTTAACGTGGTTAGTGGAGCTCCCCCTGGTGTTATGGTTATGGCGGTCATTTACGTTAAGGAAGTAGTTTGACATGTACTTCGGTATTAGGGAGGTGTAGCGGATTTTATAGACTAGGCTCAGTGCAAGTTGTTTTACTCTGTCCTCCACCCTGAGCCAGCCTTCTTTGGAGAAGTGGGTAGGAGTGAGGTGGGATCTGGGGTGGAGGTCTAGAAGTAATCTGACTCAGGGGCGTCACTAGCTTTTAAGGACAGGGGGGGCTTAGCCCCCAGGAGATGCAGGATGCGAGCGAACGTAGCGCACCAGCACAAAACTTCACAAACGGCTAACAAAGACTTAGCAATTATTAATTGTTATTATTATTATTATTATTATTTCAGTCGGTTTAGTTTCAATCTGTGTTCAGTACAACAACAAACATGGGTTTGCACAGTGACATTTTGTTTACAGCATCAACAAGAAACAATTACTTGCATGATCCTTCAAGATACACTGAAACACAATGAAAGTCGTGGCATTAGCCTCTATGTTATTGATTCACAATATAGAGGCTAATGCCACAACTTTTGCTCACAATACAATAATTGTTTGTTCCCAAATATTTTGAAGTTGCACAGATTACATTTTGGACACATATGTGACTAAAATGGTTGTAAATTCAAGCCCTGGAAATATTACTTAATTACTTGAATTAAAGTAATGTCTGGATCGGGATAATTTGGCTTGTATATAATATATTTATGTATATATATATATATATATATATATATATATATATATATATATATATATATATATATATATATATATATATATTATGGCAAGCCGTTAAGGCAATTAAATATATATGGAAGTCTGAATAGAAATGAGAAACATTTATATATACTGTAAATAAGAAAGACTTAGTCTGCTGATCTGAAAAAGAGCCAAAGCTGTCAAAGAGCTGAGGGACCATCTTCAAAGTGCAATGCTGAAACAAATAATGCAAACAATAAAATATAACTTCCAGGGCTTGAGATTAATGTAGTCCCGTCGTCCTGGGGACGGTAAAAAAAAATGCACGGGACGAAATTAAATGCTCCCCGGGATGATGGCTTTTAACCATTTTTTTTCTTTTTCTTTTTATGTATTTATTCATTTTACATTTTATATTAAATGTCTTGGTTTTTCCACCCTCTGAAAATTCTATGAAATGTTTAACAAGCCATCCTATAATAATACAACAGCTATTAATGTAACAATACAATAAAACAAATATATTTAATGATGTTGTTTTCATTATTTTAACAATAGGCTAATGTATATTACTTTATATAGATTCTACAAGAAACACAAAACTTAAAAACTAAATTATTTACAATTGCAGACACAAGGTTCTTGTTCTGCAGTGCTGTGTGCTAATGTGCTTCGTACACCTGCTGGACCACAAGCAAGGTCGCAGAGAAAATGCGGACTGGAGTTTGAGTGATGTGGGCATTTTCTATATGAACAAGTGGAATGGATTGGATACAGACGCACTAAAGGGGCTCTCTACCTTACACTATGAAGTGAGAGGAAACTGAGTGAATAATGACAGGTTATATGATTATTTATTTAAACTCATATTCGGGTCACTTTATAATGAATATGTCGGCATGTATTTGTAAAAAAAAACAAAAAACTTTTTTTTATTTTTTTTTTTTAACACCAAATTATTTAGGGGGGCTTAAGAACATTTTAGGGGGGCTTGAGCCCCCCTAAAACAGGCCTAACAACGCCAATGATCTGACTAGCTTGTTCTGGGATGTTTGGAGTTTAGATATGAGGGTTTTCGAGGTGCTAGGGTACCAGGAGGTGCATGCATAATCGAAAAAGGGTTGAACGAGAGTTCCCGCCAGAATCTTCATGGTGCTTTTGTTGACCAGAGAGGAGATTCTATAGAGAAATCTCGTTCATTGGTTAACCTTTCTGATTACCTTGGTTGCCATTTTATCACAGGAAAGATTAGCCTCTAGAATGGAACCTAGGTAGGTGACCTCATCTTTCCTGGTGATAACAATGTCACCCACTTTTATAGTGAAGTCATTGACTTTCTTAAGGTTGATGTGGGACCCAAACAGGATGGATTCCGTTTTACCCAAGTGTATGGATAGCTTGTTGTCAGCGAGCCAGGTGCAAGTTCTACATAGTTCAGCACTGAGGATTTTCTCCACCTGTGACCGCTTTGTGGTCATGTGTTTTATGAAATTGCATTGTCCCCTTTGAAATAAACTCATCTAAATCTAAAATCTAAATTGTTTAAACTTCACTGGATGAGTTGCATCATTTATAGAACAAAATGATGGTTAATTTATTTCAAACATACTGTACTCACAAACATTTTGGGTCCGTGTACCTTCCGTTCACCCATCCATCCATTTTCTACCGCTTATTCCCTTTGGGGTCGCGGGGGGCGCTGGAGCCTATCTCAGCTACAATCGGGCGGAAGGCAGGGTACACCCTGGACAAGTCGCCACCTCATCACAGGGCCAACACATTCTATTTCCAATTCTTAAATGCAAATCAAAAAACAAATTCCGGACTATTTTTTCTATCTTCATTCCTGAAAAAAAAGTTGAACAACTATTTAATGGCACTTTTTAAAAAAGACAATAGGAAGCCTGCTGAACGTTATGCTAAAAAAAACATGCTAAACGCAAAGGAAAAGCTAAAATACTGCCTCTGGTTCAATTTGTCATCACACAGATTACCACGCTTTTTTCAATCATCAATCATCCATCCATTCATCCATTTTCTACCGCTTGTCCCTTTCGGGGTCGCGGGGGGTGCTGGATCCTATCTCAGCTAATCTTAAATTGGTTTTAAATACAGATAAAAGCAAGGTAATGGTTTTCTCTCATTCAAGGGTGCTACTGGAAAATATTCCAAATAGTGTAACATCAAATGGAAACCCTATAGAGCAGGTCTTAAATTACAAGTACTTGGGTTTTACTCTTGATCAGGAGCTTTCATTTAAAGCCCATATCAACAACTTGGTCTCTAAGCTTAGAGTAAAGCTTGGTTCATTTTTTAAAAATAAAAACTGCTTCTCTCTTAAAGTCAGAAAGAAATTGGTGACAGCGACTATCTTGCCCGTAATTGATTATGGAGACGTGCTTTATTTTAGTGCTTCATCTAAATGCCTCCTGTCCTTGGACACTGTTTTTCACTCAGCACTAAGATTTGTTACTGGCTGTCAACTGTATATGAAGTCAGACTTATCTTCATTGAGTGCATGCAGATACACACATTGGCTGACTATCATTTATAAGGCTCCTTTAGGTTTAATACCGCCATACTTGTACTCTGTTACAAAGAAAAAACAGCTCTTATGCATTACGTTCTAACAATTTGTATGTTTTAACTGTTCCCCCATGTACGGACTGAATTTGGCAAAAGAGCTTTTGGCATTGCTGCACCTATGGCATGGAATGCATTGCAGACGAAACTGAAACTCACTGAACTACATTCACACTCAATCAATCAAAATTTATTTATATAGCCCTAAATCACGAGTGTCTCAAAGGGCTGCACAAGCCACAACGACATCCTCGGCTCAGATCCCACGTCAGGGCAAGGAAAAACTCAACCCAATGGGATACAATGAAAACCCTTGGAGGGTACCGCAGATGTGGGATCCTCCCTGGGCGACCGGTGCAATAGAGGTTGAGTGGATCTAGTTAATAGTGTGAGAGTCCAGTCCATTGTGGGGCCAGCATTTTGAATAACGTTTTTTTTTAGATTTTTGTGTTTATCTGGAAAAATTAAAATCCATAAAAGGAAAACATTACAAAATCCAATTTTATGGCAATATTTTAATGAAAATCCTCTCTTTTTTGTTTGTTTTAAAATCTGCTATATATAATAAAAATCGAAAAACGGGCCTAACTTTATTTTTTGAATTACGTTTCAGAATTGGAAATAGAATCGACGGAAGTTACACGGACCATTATGCTCATTGTCTGACAATTCTTAGAATTTGAAAATGATAATGAAATAGGAAATGTGATTTGCATGCACTTTTTAACAAAGTCACACTTTGTTTAAAAACGGAAAGCCAATTGGCCAATTTTTGGCATTTTCGCAACAGTCGTTTTTTGTTTATCGTGGGTACGGACATGACCACAATAAACACATTTACATGCGGTATAGGAATAATTAACTATAAATCAAATATTTTTATAGCTGGAGCAAGGTTTTAATCCAATATAGCAATGCTGCCTGAGGCTGAGCCAATCAGTGGCCACGATACTGAACACTGCGCTCCGATAGATTTGGTCTCCTAGTGGCCAATGCTATTGTAGTATTGATCATTCTAGTTCATTTAGCCATTGCTATAAAATGCTTAACATATGCCAAAAATGATGCTGTCTATGCTTTAGAAAAATCTGTGATGCTTTGAAGCTGGAATAGGGGCGAGGGATGACTCTAATGAAATTTGTTCCTTCTATATATGCACGTCAAATGTCGGACCAATCAAACGAAGACTTGTATCGCACACTCACGTCCTCACACCCTTGTTTACATTTACATGCATGTCAATTTGTGACGATAATCTCTCATCGTCTCTCATTTGTTTGGTTCTATCCTTTTCATAAGCAGTAGGCAATGGGGCGGCCATCAGACACACATATCCTGACTTGAACGTGATATCTCAGATTTCGTATGCCACATTCTTTGTATGAATCTGTTATTGTACAGCCAAATATTGTGCGTAACAAATGAAATCGAGTTCCCAAATAAATAATCACATGCATAAGTGACTCAGTATCTGTACTTATTTATTTCATTTCGTTTAAGTGTGAAAAACTTTACCATGGGGCCAAAGAAAGTTGCATTAGCCAGCACTTTGATAAAAAAAGATGAGCAACACTGTTGAATTCAAGAAATAACTTGTAGCAAAATGTGAAGGAAACATCCCCTTCTCCCTATTCAGTCCTCACCATGTTTGCCAACAAGAGTCCTCGACAAAGTTTAAAGTGATGTTAAATGTTAATTTCTACCTTACATAGCGCTTCCAATATTGCAGCTTCCCGACATCACAGTTTCTTGGGTGTTTTTTTAAAGCATATTCTATAACATTTATTCTTTGAATTAAGCATTTGCAGGCATATAAATGGCTGAATAAACTAAAAAACACCAACACCACAATAGTATTGGTCATTAGAGGAGACCAAACTAATCAGTTATTTATTATCGTGGCCACTGATTGGCTCATCCTCAGGCAGCATTACTATATTGAAATAAAAAAGTGTAAACGTGACTAAAGGGAGTTTTTTCATATCTAGATAGATTTCATAACGTTGAAACCCATATTTAGAACATAGTTAACTAGTTTTTTATGCTCTATATGAAAATATTTGATTTATAAATAATGATTCCTGCTTTGTGGAAATTTGTTTATGGTGGTCATGTTCGGGACCAATTAACTGTGATAAAATAGGGACCACTGTCATTTGTTACTTGTATGCATTTTGCATTGTTTTGTGCATGTAAAACTAAATGTATTCTCTGTAAAATGTGTTTTTTGGTTGTTTGGAACTATTACTGGAACTGGAGCTGAATATCTGGATTCACCTAATATCTTATAGGAAAAATCTGCCTCGGTTTTTGTATGATTCCATTTTCTTCTTACCTTTTTGAATTGATTGCTAAAGAAAACAGAGGAACCACTGTAAATATGAACCCCCGTCCTCCCCCCTCAGAGAAGGCCCGAGTGGCCCATAGCTAAAACCACCACTGTTTTCAGTATTGTAGGAGTTTAATTGCTACACAAAAAAGCTGTAGTTTGTGGCCCCATTTTGGTCTTTGTTTTGCCTATTTATTATTATTACTCGACCCCTGAAGGGCTCCCACGTCGTCCTGAACCAGGGTTGCCCAAAGTGGGACCCGAGGTCCAAATTTAATTCGGCCCGCCGTGGTTTATACATTTTCACACTGACCTCTTTCAAGCTCACACAATCATTGATGGCATGTCCGCAAGGCTAATTAGTAGCCATCTACCTCTGGGACTAAGCTCTTCACTTATAATGATGTTGTATGCTTAAAATCGCTGGTTTGCCAATTTGTCCATTGGCAAATTTTCACTTTGGCTCTAAAAGGCAAAAAGTTTGGGCAACCTAAACCTTACCTCACTGCCTCACATACACACACACACATTTAGTATGTTCACATGCAATAAAAAAACAATAATTGACTTAATTGAGTGAAACTAGCTTTATTTATTTACAGACGTGATAACAGTATTGTTTGTTTTGTTAATAATATAGTCCGTTCTGCAAAAGGAAATTACTAGAAGTGTAGATCTTATGGATAGGTAAAATATACATCATGATATAATATACAAAATACAGTACAATACAATTCAATTCATTTCAAAATCCACCTACCCAATACCCATTTACAATTTCCTACCAACCTACCAACAGGTTTACATTTACAAAGAAGGAAGCTTCTAATCCACCCAATCAGTCTCAACTTCTTATTATTTAAATTTGATTACAAAGTTGCATCTTGAAGATTTGCGATAATAATACCATACATACAAGGGCTTTTTGAAATAATTTTGCATGCAGCATGCTTTGTCTGAAAAAACTTTTTTTCTGATTACCTGATTCATGTTGGATTATCATTAGTGGATAAAAATTACAATAATAATTATTGGTCCGTGACGCCGAAAGGGACAAGTGGTAGAAAATGGATAGATGGATGAATTATTGGTGCATCTACTTTGGGTTTAAACACGTGTGATGTCTCTATTTCAAACTTTAATCAAGGTTCCTTGAAAGCACCACAGTTACTTTTTACTTTATGAGATGCAAAAGTGAAACTTAAACATAACTTTGCCAGATGCTGCCACAAATGTATTTTAGGTTTGTCAACATCAACGAGTTAACGCATGTGATTAATTACAATAACTCGCGTTTTCATAAATGAAGATTAATCACAGTGTTCGTGACAGCAACTTGAGGGTTCCAGGTTCGATTCCCGCTTTCGCCATCCTAGTCACTGCCGTTATGTCCTTGGGCAAGACACTTTACCCACCTGCTCCCAGTGCCAACGACACTGGTTTAAATGTAACTTAGATATTGGGTTTCACTATGTAAAGCGCTTTGAGTCACTACAGAAAAGCGCTTTATAAATATAATTCACTTCACTTCGGCAGCGTGCATTTGCACAGTGTGATGATACTTAGAGAATTGTGGTCTGCGCCCTTCAAAACAAACTCTGGCGGAATTTTAGATCAAACTCAGTTAATTAATTAGTATTGCAGCGACAAACCTTTTTATCATCGCCGCACATCAATAGCATAGCATCTTAAAGCGAAACAGCAACGTGAGGATGGCGTTGCTAGCATGAATGCTATATGGACAGCAAACTGAGGACAACAAACTACGCTGGCTGGGTTTATTTGCGTTTACCACGGATAAATTAAACAAGGCCTTTTCTAAATGGACAGTCACCGCACGTAGGACATTAACATCTGGAAAAACCAAGTGCTGCAAGATGTCGTTCATGTCGCCAACTAACGTCGTACAAACTAGAGGGAATTTGTACAAAAAAGATATCAGCGCCGTTATCCGAAAACGTAAATAAGATAGTTTGTGTAACAAAGGTTTTGTAATTAGATGAAGCTTAGCAGAAAAGACAGACTGTAACGAGGAAATCGAGAGGTTGTCTTTAATGACAACCGTCACAGCTCTCGTCAACACACTGGCTTCTGGTCAAGGCACCTTCTTACACACACATACACTATAGTATTTGGCCACCCATCCAAATAATCAGAATCAGGTGTCCTAATCACACAGGTGTATAAAATCAAGCACTTAAGCAGGGAGACTGTTTCTACAAACATTTGTGAAACAATGGGCCGCTCTCAGGAGCTCAGTGATTTCCAGCATGGAACTGTCATAGGATGCCACCTGTGCAACAAAAATCCAGTCGTGAAATTTCCTCACTCCTAAATATTCCAAAGTCAACTGTCGGCTTTATTATAAGAAAATGGAAGAGTTTGGGAACAACAGCAACTCAGCCACAAAGTGGTAGTCCATGTAAACTGACAGAGAGGGGTCAGCGGATGCTGAAGCGCATAGTGCAAAGACTTTCTGCACAGTCAGTTGCTACAGAGCTCCAAACTTCATGTGACCTTCCAATTAGCCCACGTACAGTACACAGAGAGCTTCATGGAATGGGTTTCGATGGCCGAGCAGCTGCATCTAAGCCATACATCACCAAGTCCAATGCAAAGTGTCGGATGCAGTGGTGTACAGTACGTCGCCGATTGTATTGTACCATATGTCCCGACAAGAAATCTGCGTTCAAAGAACTCCGGCTTATTAGTGATTCCCAGAGCCAAAAAAAAAGTCTGCGGGCTATGGAGCGTTTTCTATTCGGGCTCCAGTACTCTGGAATGCCCTCCCGGTAACAGTTAGAGATGCTACCTCAGTAGAAGCATTTAAGTCCCATCTTAAAACTCATTTGTATAATCTAGCCTTTAAATAGACCCCCCCTTTTTTTTTTTTTTTTAGACCAGTTGATCTGCCGTGTCTTTTCTTCTCTCCTCTTCTCCCCTGTCCCTTGCGAGGGGGAGTTGCATAGGTCTGGTGGCCATGGATGAAGTGCTGGCTGTCCAGAGTCGGGACCCCGGGTGGACCACTAGCCTGTGCATCGGTTGGGGACATCTCTGCGCTGCTGACCCGTCTCCGCTCGGGATGGTTTCCTGTTGGCCCCGCTGTGGACTGGACTCCCGCTGATGTGTTGGATCCACTGTGGACTGGACTTTCACAATGTTATGTCAGACCCACTCGACATCCGTTGCTTTCGGTCTCCCCGAGAGGGTGGGGTGGGGGGGGGGGGGGGGTTACCCACATATGCGGTCCTCTCCAAGGTTTCTCATAGTCATTCACCGACGTCCCACTGGGGTGAGTTTTTCCTTGCCCGTATGTGGGCTCTGTACCGAGGATGTCGTTGTGGCTTGTACAGCCCTTTGAGACACTTGTGATTTAGGGCTATATAAATAAACATTCATCATCATCATCACTGGACTCTAGAGCAGTGGAGACGCCTTCTCTGGAGTGATGAATCACGCTTTTCCATCTGGCAATCTGATGGACGAGTCTGGGTTTGGAGGTTGCCAGGAGAACGCTACATTTCAGACTGCATTGTGTAGAGTGTGACATTTGGTGGAGGAGGAATTATGGTGTGAGGTTGTTTTTCAGGAGTTGGGCTTTCTTGAAAAGGAACTTTGAATGCTCCAGGATACCAAAACATTTTGGACAATTCCATGCTCCCAACCTTGTGGGAACAGTTTGGAGCGGGCCCCTTCCTCTTCCAACATGACTGTGCACCAGTGCACAAAGCAAGGTCCATAAAGACATGGATGACAGAGTCTGGTGTGGATGAACTTGACTGGCCTGCACAGAGTCCTGACCTGAACCCGATAAAACACCTTTGGGATGAATTAGAACGGAGACTGAGAGCCAGGCCTTCTCGACCAGAAGGCCTGGTCATCAGTGTGTGACCTCACCACTGCGCTTTTGGAAGAATGCTCGAAAATTCCTATAAACCCACTCCGCAATCTTGTGGACAGCCTTCCCAGAAGAGTTGAAGCTTTAATAGCTGCAAAAGGTGGACCGACATCATATTAAATCCTATGGGTTAGGAATGGGATGGCACTTCAAGTTCATATGTGAGTCAAGGCAGGTGGCCAAATACTTTTGGCAATATAGTGTACTCCCGGCTTCACAATTACAGCGCGACACGTCACATCTGCTCCAACTGCGCCATTAAAGAACCATGAAGTGATTATGCCATGGCCCTGCTTGTTACAAACACCCCCAACTGTTTGGGTAAGCGTGCAAGTGCGTGTACAGAAAAGGGAGTCGAAACAAAAGATAATGCAGTTGAAGCTCATCTCCATCATTTTCCTGTCGGGGCGATACGGTGGATGTGATATTGTTGTCTTACAAACAAAGCTCAACCGAACAACATCGGGAGCAAAAAGGCCAAACAAAAGGTCATGGATGATTAGATTGCAGAAAAGTCTGGTGACTTCATCATTCGCTACCTATAGTCACAACTTTTCTGTTTATGCATTGTTGCCCAGAAAGGTCTCAGCTCTTATCTTTGGGTATGACAAAAGCTAGAGATGCCTCTCAGAAAAGACAGGGCCTATATAAGATGTCGTAAATGAAATGAAACACAAACCACCCGACAGAGCCCTTTCCGACACTCTAAGACGTCCACAGGGAGATTTTTTTTTGAGCGCCATGTGGAAGGCAGCCGTCTTGACTCTTTGTCTCTTGGTGGCATTGGTCGACAGGGTGCGGCTCAATGAAGCTCATCCCTCTTTCTATGGGATGAAGCTGTGCGGCAGAGAGTTTATACGCGCTGTCATCTTTACCTGTGGGGGCTCCCGCTGGAGGAAGAGTGTGGGAGACTCAGGTAAGACTGCAAAATTACCTATGAAAATATTCATTCTGAGAGCTATACGTTCCCTCTTTTAATCAGCTCTTATTGGAGACGAGGCGTTTGACCAATGGAACGCAAATCCTTTCCCCCAACTCGCCGGTGAGCAGGACGCTGCACCGTCCAACATTTGGAAAGAACAGACAATAGATGTGGCGTCTCTGGCCGCAGAATTTCGCCGCTCGGCTCGCTCGCCGATTTCCGAGGAGGTCCTAGAGGCCCTACGAAGTGCAGACAGGAAAGGGCGCGACGTGGTGGTGGGCCTGTCTAATGCTTGCTGCAAATGGGGCTGCAGTAAGAGTGAAATCAGCTCCCTATGCTAAAAAATATTGGCCTTTCTTGTGCAGGGTTTTAAAATTTAGGTCAGGGGTCCTCAATTACATCTGCCCAAGGGCCAGGAATTAAAAAAAAAAAACAGAATTACAATGTAAATATATGTTGGTACAAATATATATAGTCTATAAAAATGTTCTGGGATTAATTTCTGTAACCTTATATTTCACAGAAGTGAACTGTTATTGCATAGTAAAAGTCTGTAATCCTAGTCCTCTGTAACATCATAACACATTCATGTAAATTCAAACAGATTTGTCTCTTAAAGGGATCTGTAGACTACATTGCACCCTTGTACAGTATATGGTGGTATGCTGTTGAACGGAGAGAGTAATTAACGATTCATTACAATTGTGACGTCACAGCATCTCATTTTATTTTGATTAACTATGAAATAAACAAACGGATTGCCATGTCAAAAGACAGCTTCAACAAAATGAGTCTCATATTTAAAAATACAAACATCTCAATTGACTCCTAACTCAGAGTCCTCAAAACGTATGTATGGTGTGTGCTACTTTACGGCTGTGAATGCTGGACATTAAACTATCAACAACTGAGAAAATTAGAGACAACTGAAATGTGTTTTTTCAGAAAAATACTTCGCATATAATAGACTGAAAATAATATTAATTAGGTATGGGCAAAGGCAAAAACAAGAAGATCTCTAATTGCAACAATTCGAAATAGGCAGCTGAAATTCCTCAGACATATCATTAGAAAAGACATATTAGAAAAACTGATGTTAACAGGAAAACTAGAAGGAAAGAAAGCTCCAGGTCGACAACGAATAACATATATCAACAGCCTAAGAAATGTTATCGTAAATATCAATAATATAGAACTCATACATAGAGCGGATGACAAAGAAGACTGGAGAGCCCTGATCATGGATGCCTGCAAACAGGCCTGATACCCCATGATGATGATGAAATTAAAACTGTGATGTTACAGCATTTAGTTGTAACTTTATTGTAATTAATCGTAAAATCACAGCTATGCATTAATAGTAAATTGCTGTAAATATATTTCACAGTAAATTACTGTAAATGTTACTGTTTAGCCAGTAATTTGCTGTGAATTTTCAATGACATTTTTACAGTGTAATATTTGATGAAAAACAATAATATTTATGTATGTTAACAATCACCCCGCCTGGGATTTGTACCATGGCTTCCTTGTTCATCTTGGTGTCACATATCTTTTTCTGTAAAACTTTACGTTTGTGATGTCTGGTAGGCCGGTCTATTGAGAACCTCTGATCTAGTTCATACATTGTGTGAATAAATGTTTGAATTCTTGCCCAAATGTGGTCAATGTGGTTTTAAGACAAATATATACTGCATGTCTAATAAAGATGTTTGTCTCTGGTAAAAAAAAAGTCTTATTCTATTTTTCTTCCACATACTACAGTTATTTCACGTCTGTGCAATTGTGCTAAAGTGATTATATATACAGTGCAGCCAACACAACACACCAAGCATGAAACGTGTTTAGTGCACTGAAATCCACAGCTGTTGCTGTTGGTGTTAGTGGTTAAACATATTTTTAGCTGCAGTATTAATATTGTGACCAAACTATATATGAGAATACATTTCATGCTTCAATTAAAGAGTTTTTCGAAGCTTGTTGTTGTTAGTGAACATTGTTTTCCGTGTTAAAGTTACAAATTATTGTGGTAACTCCGGTCTCCTTAGTAATCCATTCCAAAAGGTCAGACGAAGACTGAATCACACAAAAACTGACACTATTTTTCCCATTGAAAATTGTGTAAATTCAATTATTCCATTCAAAACACCCAAAATATAAATTTAACATATATGGAATATTTACATATTGTATAGACAGCTTACAATGTTATATCCAGTATGTATACAGTATATGTATATATAATGTATATATATGTTTCTCACCTTCTTTATCAGGGCTGGCACTTGCAACTTTCTTTGGCACCATTGCGCATTATTTTGTAGCTGTACTCAATTTAAAAAAAGCAGAACGATTGAGTCACCGACATGTGGGATTGTTTGGTAAGACACTCAAGTCTGTCAAATGATACCCATCCATCCATCCATTTTCTACCACTTGTTCCTTTCGGGCTCGCGGGGGCTGCTGGAGCCTATTTCAGCTGCATTCGGGCGGAAGGTGGGGTACACCCTGGACGAGTCGCCACCTCATTGCAGGGCCAACACAGATAAATAGACAACATTCACACTCACATTCACACACTAGGGCCAATTTAGTGTTGCCATTCAACCTATCCCCAGGTGCATGTCTTTGGAGGTGGGAGGAAGCCGGAGCGAACCCACACAGTCAAGGGGAAAACATGCAAACTCCACACAGGAAGACCCTGGCCCCGGGGATCGAACCCTACATCTTCGTATTGTGAGGGACATGCACTAACCCCTGTTCCAATGTGCTGCCCCCATTGAATGATGCGCATGGGCCAAAAAAAAAAAAAAAATTTTTTACATGCAATATTTGACTGTATAAAAAACGATTTATACAAAAAATGGGGCTGTGCAAATAATCCATTCCAAACACCCAAAAATAGAAAAGCAGAGACATAATCCTGCTGCCACCAAACAGGATCCCCTCAACACCCTGACTGAGCCTATAAATTCTGTCCATAAAAGTTATGAACAGAATTGGTGACAAAGGGCAGCCCTGGCGGAGTCCAACCCTCAATGGAAACGGATCCGACTTACTACTAGCAATGAGGACCAAGCTCTGACACTGATCATACAGGGAGCGGACTGCCAAGTTTAGATGGTCCGATACCCCATACTCTCTGAGCACTCCCCACAAGATTTCCCAAGGTCACGGTCGAAGCCCTTCTACAAATCCACAAATCACATGTAGACTGGTTGGCCAAACTCCCATAGAACCTTTATTTAACCAGATAAGAAAACCCATTGAGATCAAGATCTCTTTCACAAGGGTGACCTGGCCAAGAGGTCAACAGCACATGTCACAGAGCAGTTTCAAAAATAATACATTAAGACATACATTTTAAAATACATAAGAGAACTGTAAAACAACAGAGATTTACATCTTTAAAAACACAGGCACTGTGCAGACGTCTCTCGCTGTTTGTCCCTCAGGACAGAACGGAAGGCTCCAAATGGAAGTAGTTCTGTAAGTTTCAGTTTCGTCTGCAATGCATTCCATGCCATAGGGGCAGCAATGCCAAAAGCTCTTTTGCCAAATTCAGTCCGTACATGAGGAACAGTTAAAACATACAAATTGTTAGAACGTAACGCATAAGAGCTGCTTTTTCTTTGTAACAGAGTACACGAGTATGGAGGTATTAAACCTAAAAGAGCCTTATAAATGATAGTCAGCCAATGTGTGTATCTGCGTGCACTCAATGAAGATAAGTCTGACTTCATATACAGTTGACAATGGTGGGTGAGACTACGACAGCCAGTAACAAATCTTAGTGCTGAATGAAAAACAGTGTCCAAGGACTGGAGGCATTTAGATGAAGCACTAAAATAAAGCACGTCTCCATAATCAATTACAGGCAAGATAGTTGCTGTCACCAATTTCTTTCTGACTTTAAGAGAGAAGCAGTTTTTATTTCTAAAAAAGAAACCAAGCTTTACCCTAAGCTTAGAGACCAAGTTGTTAATATGGGCTTTAAATGAAAGCTCCTGATCAAGAGTAAAACCCAAGTACTTGTAATTTAAGACCTGCTCTATAGGGTTTCCATTTGATGTTACAATATTTGGAATATTTTCCAGTAGCACCCTTGAATGAGAAAAAACCATTACCTTGCTTTTATCTGTATTTAAAACCAATTTAAGATCAAATAAGCGAGCCTGGATGACATCAAAAGCAGCTTGTAAAAACTCAAAAGCCTGAGTGATGGAGGTTGAACAGCAATAAATAATGGTGTCGTCTGCATAAAAATGGTACATTGCATTTGACAAATTATTACAAAGATTATTTATGTAGATAGAAAATAAAATGGGCCCCAGCACTGAGCCTTGTGGAACGCCTTTGGTAATGTCCAGTAATGAAGAGGTGGTCCCAGCCACCTGTACACGTTGTGTTCTGCTGGAGAGATAGTCTGTGAACCAAGCAGCTGCATTTTTAGATAATCCAACGTGATGAAGGGCTTGAATTAACAGACTGTGGTCTACTGTGTCAAATGCTTTTGACAAATCAATAAATAGGGCGACACAATATTTCTTGCCATCTACAGCCTCGATTAAATCATTGAGGACCTTAAGAGCAGCTGTAATAGTGCTATGCTGTTTTCTAAAACCAGATTGAAATGGAGATAAAATATTGTTTGATTCTAAAAAATCCTCTAGCTGGTTACTGATGATCTTCTCAAACAATTTTGCTAAAATGCATAATTTAGAAATTGGTCTGTAATTATTTATATTTGTGGGTTCACCCCCTTTTAGCAGGGGAAGAACAAAGGCCGATTTCCAGATTTTTGGAATGCTTTTACTTTTTAGACTTAGGTTAAAAATATGCGAGAGAGGCTCAGCAACAAAATCAGCAGCCAATTTTAAGAAAAAGGGTTCAATTTGGTCAGGTCCTGCTGCTTTAGTTGTGTCCAGGCTCTTTAGTGCACTGTTTACCTCGGATATTGATATGCATGCACCCTCAAGGATCCTGCCGAGAGTATAGAACAGGTCCACAGTTCCACGACCAGGACGAAAACCACACTGCTCCTCCTGAATCTGAGGTTCGACTATCCGTCGTATAGCCTCCTCTCCAATACGCCTGAATAGACCTTACCGGGAAGGCTGAGGTGTGTGATTCCACAATAGTTGAAACACACCCTTCGGTTACCCTTCCTAAAGTGAGGAACCACCACCCAGGTCTGCCAATCTAGAGGCACGCCCCCTAAACCAGAGGTCCCCAATCTTTTTGACTCGGGGGCCGCATTGGGTTAAAAATATTTGGCTGGGGGCTGGGCTGTGTGTATATATATTCCGAACGCGATGATGTCACGTTATCAATGGGAAAATGCATTTTTAGCCAATATGATTTGCCTGAGCAGCTAGGAGACACCAAGAGTAACAAGCGGTGAAAAATGGATTAGAAAGGACAGATTTTAAAAATGAATAATTAAAATAAATAAATAAATGAAATCAATTTTTTTCAACTTGTGACTTCCCACGGGCCAGATTTTGGACGCTGGCGGGCCATATCCGGCCCGCAGGCCGTAGTTTGGGGACCCCCGCCATTAACTATTTAATTTCGGTTGGAACAAGCAAATGTGAACAAGCGAAACGATTAAAATAGTTAGTCTGAAAACTGATGCCCAAGTAAACCAAATTTACACATACATATGTGTCAGTCCTTAAAATGTCGCTAAAACGAAGTAAAGAGGAAAAAAAGACTCTTGCATCCAGCTAGCGTTGTATTTTACGAGCTGCAGTAAACGCTACATGAGACAGACTTCTCAATGAGCCAATCAGATTCGATTGATTTCCTTGTTAACCCAATCAGTGTGATTTTTTTTAGACAAGGCATGTCACGCCTTGCTTTCCCTTCCTGTTATTGTTACTTCCGGTTAATTCAATGCGACGCTGACTGATAATGTCGATTTATGAGGAATACACGATCGATACATGAATGGCATCGACGACCAAATAAGGACAGATATTTTGTGTTTTTTTTGTTTTGTTATGTTTAACCGTTTTTTGATTTTCATTAATTTGCATAAAAAGTTACAAAATAAATGTCATTTATATTTAACAATTTTAAATGTTCTGCATGTGTCAAAACAAAAACATAAGCTACTGCGTCCTCTTAAAAATCATCTTATGGTCCTGGTCCATCGAAAACTATCGACCATGCTTACTTGTGCTCTAATATTATATTTTATGATAGAAGGGACAAGCTGTAGAAAATGGATGGATGGGTCAAAAACTTTGATATAATAAACGGACTTGTTTGTTACGCACAATCTAGGGGGGGGGGGGGGGCGTGTTTGGGGCGGGGGGCGTGGTTGGGGCGTGGCCAAGGGCGTGGTTAAGAGGAGAGTATATTTACAGCTAGAATTAACCAAATCAAGTATTTCACATATATATAATATATATGTATGAAATACTTGACTTTCAGTGAATTCTAGCTATATATATATTTTATTTTAATTTTATTATACATATAAATAAAAGACATACTTGAATTTCAGTATTCTGCAGGCTATCCGGTAGGTGGCAGTATTGTCCTGTTTAAGAGTGTCACAACATTGCTGTTTATGGCAGACGAACTGCTTTACAGTAGACTAAACGTGACTGCTGTTGTTGTGTGTTGTTACCGCGCTGGGAGGACGTTAATGAAACTGCCTAACAATAAACCCACATAAGAAACCAAGAACTCTCTCTGCTTGTTGTGCACTCTACTCTCTAAAAGCCGTAGATGTTATGACGTCATTGGGCAGGCAAGCTGCTGGGAAAGCGGGCGTGAGAACGGCTGTCCCCACTCAGGTCCGCATTGAGCTGGAAGGGGCGTGGCCTCCAGCTCCGGCTGAATACCGGGAGTTTGTCGGGAGAAGGGAGGTTGTCGGGAGAGGCGCTGAATACCGGGATTCTCCCCCTGAAAACGGGAGGGTTGGCAAGTATGGTTTATGGAAACCAAAGTACCACTGTAGTTTATGCAGCAGAATGATACAGGTGGGCGGATTGATATATTATATAAATAAAAGGGCGGTGTCAGTATCGAATCGATACTAACATGAACCTTTTTAGTTCTCTGCTCAAATTTAAAACACGCTCAAACAGTAAATATGACCAATTATACACTCATAACCCTTCAGTTGAGAGATTATGAAGAAAGAAAGAAATACATCAATGTTGTCAATTTCTAATAAGATTTCAATTCAGGGTGTGTGAGAACATTTCTATATTTCTATACATATTAAATGTTTTGATTTATTTTCTTTGAGTTGCTGGAAAAACAAAATAGGTCTCCAAAGTGGGGCAGGACAAAACATAATTTAGAAGCACTAATGTAAGGTAAGGACAAAAGAGAAACATTTATTATTTTGTGTAATCTTGTATTGCACATTGTTAAATTATTCTCAAGTAGGCAAAGGCAAGTCTATTTATAGAGCACAATTTCTACGCATGGCAATTCAAAGTGCTTCTAAGAAAATTACAAGAAGGCAACATTTTAAATAAAATCTTAATGAAAATAATCATAATTGTACTGCAGCTGCATTACAGTTTGTTTAGAGAGCCTAGTGAGAAGACCATTACTGTGGTCGGACATACTGGAGACAAAGGAATGGATTATGCTTTCTAAGGCTGATTTAGACATTATCCCTCTGATTTTGGCAATGTTTTCGGATGATACAAAGCTTCTGATGTTATTGACTTAAAGTCAAGTTAAAGTTCAAGTCTGATTCCATTATTACCCCCAGATTTCTAACCTGAGTTCTGGGTTTCTGGGAGGGGGTCTCAAAACTGACTAATCCTAGTTTCCCTAAGGAACCCCACATGTATAGATAGCCCTTTGGTATAAAAGTGTTGATCATTGTTTTTGTTTGCCTAAAATCTTTGTCTTGTGTTTTAATTATAATCATTATCCCGATCAATAAAACATTACAATCTTCTTGAAAAATGTCCAAGTGAAACGTATCGATACCGGCGATACTTGTCCAAAAATCCCTGGTATTGGATCGATACCAAAATGAGCAGTATTGGCCACCCCTACAGAATAAATAAACAGACCCCACCTAGCGATCAAATTTGGTACACATTGAAAAACAACTCGCAGAATGTGTGTTCATAGAGGCAGCACAATTCTACCAACGCTAAAAAGACATGTTCAATGTTTAAAAAGTCGACCAACAAGCTGTTATTAGAGTGATTTATATGCAGTATCTCCTCACGGATGGAAGTCGGGTCGTAGACTTAGCTTGACAACCCGCCCCGTACGGAAGCCGAGTGCCCTCCTGCTGATCACCGGCTTGATAGCCAGGCATGCAATCTGTGTCACACAACCAGCGAGCAGCACAGCCGTCAGTCACATCTCAAGAGACCCGAAGTTGCTTTCCAGTCCAACAAATCACTGTTGTACTCGTTTAATGTCCGTCGTTTCAGTATATCCACGGAATTGCCAAGGGAAAAGCTACGTTTGACACATCGGAGCGAACAGGTAACATTTTCGCGGTACATTCAAGAAGATGCTAGCTAGCTTAGCTTTGCTAAACCCGACGGCTCTGTTATGAATATTAATGCGCCCTGTTTGCTCTCTCAGTGGCAGTGATTCCAGTTTATAACCCGAGCTGCGGAAGAAGCGCTGATACGATAGTAAACATAAGACTGCCTTCGACTGTGTTTTTGCTCTGTAAGTTACGTATTAACGGTTATAACGACGCTAAGCTAGTTCGCTAGACATTTTCGGCCAGATTGTTTGGGCCTCTCATGCTGTAAGAATAAAATGTAATCTTCATTGTCTATTTAAAGTGGGTATTTACTGTAAAATGTGTGTGTTGGGATCCCGGGAGATAAAACATGAATGGCGATGCTAAATTGCGTCATAACGCACCCATCCATCCATCCATCCATCCATTTTCTACCGCTTGTCCCATTCGGGGTCACGGAGCCTATCCCAGCTGCATTCGGGTGGAAGGTGGGGTACACCCTGGACAAGTCGCCACCTCATCCCAGGGCCAACACAGATAGACAGACAACATTCACACTCACTAGGGCCAATTTAGTGTTGCCAATCAACCTATCCCCAGGTGCATGTTTTTTTGGAGGTGGAAGGAAGCCGGAGTACCTGGAGGGAACCCACACAGTCACGGGGAGAACATGCAAACTCCACACAGAAAGATCCTGTTCACTTCAGTATTCACATGAATGTGATCCATTCTAGCAGTTGCTTTATAGAAACGGATGTTCGCATATTGGACGCCTTGCTCCTGTATCCTGTACTGTATTCTGTGAGGACTGCAGCCTATCCCAGCTGCATTCGGGCAGAAGGCGGGGTACACCCTGGACAAGTCGCCACCTCATCGCAGGGCCAACACAGATAGACAGACAGACAACATTCACACTCACTAGGGCCAATTTAGTGTTGCCAATCAACTTATCCTGAGGTGCATGTTTTTTTGGAGGTGGGAGGAAGCCGGAGTACCCGGAGGGAACCCACGCAGTCACGGGGAGAACATGCAAACTCCACACAGAAAAATCTCGTTCAATTCAGTATTCACATGAATGTGATCCATTCTAGTAGTTGCTTTATAGAAACGGATGTTCGCATATTGGACGCCTTGCTCATGTATCCTGTACTGTATTCCATGAGGACTGGAGCCTATCCCAGCTGCATTTGGGTGGAAGGCGGGGTACACCCTGGACAAGTCGCCACCTCATCGCAGGGCCAACACAGATAGACAGACAACATTCACACTCACTAGGGCCAATTTAGTGTTGCCAATCAACCCATCAAAGGATGTTCCCACATTGGACGCCTTGCTCGTGCATCCTGGACTGTATTCCGTGAGGACTGGTAAAGGTGACAGTGTGATGAGTGTGCTACAAAACACGTTGTGGTTCTGTGCTGCAGGATGGAGTGGCAACCAGATGAACAAGGTCTGCAGCAAGTGCTCCAGCTACTCAAGGACTCCCAGTCTCCAGACACAGCCACACAGAGAGCTGTGCAAGAAGTATCCTTACAGACGCTATGTCCAAGCTGGGAAATAGAGCAGCATAATCCATGATTTGGTTGTAAGGCTGGTCTTCAAGAATAAAGCAACCATGCAAGGTATGTGGGGGTTTGTGAGCTTTTGCAATGTGTCTGGTTGAGCTCCTTAACGCAGCCTGCAGAAATTGGAGCAACTTAACCAATTTCCAGATTTCAACAACTATCTCATCTTTGTCCTGACAAGCCTCAAATCTGAGGGTGCGTAATCGCAACTAAATTTGCCACCACAGTATTGTTGTATGCTATTACGGATTTTAGTTAATCGCCGTTGCTTTTTTCCCCCTGTAGACGAGCCCACTCGATCTCTCAGTGGCCTGATACTGAAGAACAATGTAAAGGCTCACTACCAGAACTTCCCTCCCAATGTGGCTGACTTTATCAAACGAGAATGCCTCAACAACATCGGAGACCCTTCGCCCCTTATCAGAGCTACAATCGGTGAGTGCGGTGAGAGGGAAAGAAAGATAGCGTAGCCATTGTGAGTCAGAGTGCTATGTAGGTGGATACATTTCTGCAGGTAATGTGGTAGTGTAACCCTTTTTTTTTTTTAAATAATATGCTCTGAAATATAGAAACCTTGTATTTGTGTCTAACGTTTGTATTCCTGCCATCAAGGTATCCTGATCACTACCATTGCCTCCAAAGGCGAGCTGCAGACCTGGCCTGAACTGTTGCCGCAGCTGTGCAATTTACTGAACTCAGAAGACTACAACACTTGTGAGGTCAGACTGGCATGGTCGCATATACAATGGAAGTTTTTGTCACAGTGGGTAAATTTGTCAATAGTGAATCAATCTTTCAGGGTTCTTTCGGAGCTTTGCAGAAGATCTGTGAAGACTCGTCAGAGTTGTTGGATAGTGATGCACTGAACAGGCCACTCAACATCATGATTCCCAAGTTCCTGCAGTTTTTTAAGCACTGCAGCCCCAAGATCAGGTTGGTTGCAACAGCTTCAATGTGTCTTTGTAAAAGGGATCATTTCAAGCAAATCCAACTTTTCTTACCCGATGGTGGTACCTGTTTCTGTGTATTTGGAATTCCCAGAACTCCCAGATTATTATAATCAAACCATGGAGGCATGGCTGAGATTAAAACAATCTTTCCTTCTTTCAAACTTGCTCCAAACGAGCCGTTTGGAATTTGAGACTTAAGTTGTGAATATATATGGTACAGGTAGAGGTTTACCCTAAAAGTTTTGCACGGGGTTGCCATTTATATCCAGTTGGTAGTCTGGCGATGTAGTATAAAAGTTCCTTATTTTTCTCTATTCTCTTGTTGTGGGGCAGACTGGCCCATACATGCACATGCATGCTAAAATCCTCCATTGATGACATTATCTAATAAAAAGTAACCTATAGTTTTAACTAGGGCTGTCAAGTTATTTAAAAAAAAATCATATTAATCACACTCTAAACCTGTGATAAATCATGATTAATCATGAGTTATTTTGCTTGCATAAATAAAATTGGCGGAAAATACCCCAATGTTTGGGTACAAATGCAATTTGGTAGTCAATGTCATACAGGTATGCTTTTTAAATGTTTTATTGAACCGCAAGTAATTGATTTGCTAAAAACTCGGTGACAGTAAGTATAGTAAAAATTAAGTGCACATTTTAAAAGTCTATAAAGTTGGCAATAATTTTGCAAACAAGGTACAGTTACTAATCAATAATGAAGTAAACACACTCATAAACAACTTAACATTGGTGCACCATTTACTCTTCTGTATTTTAAATAGTTGTTGAAACAAACAAGGTTGTTTGCCTTTTTCAGATGACAATGCTGATCTCTTTTTTTGGTAAAATGCGACCACGGCTCTTTGTGATTACTCCAGGAAGCAAAATAAATGCACATTCAGTAGTTGCAAGTTGCTGCTCTTGTTTGTGCAATACAGTTGGTTTATCCTTGATGTAATTGTGCCTCGGATCAGCTGTGGTGATATGAAAAACATCTTCTGCAGGACTTGATGATGTTAGATGTCCTACATGCAATGGCTGTCCCTTTTAGCAAAGGCATATGTTTAACTTAATTGTGCTGCTTTATTTGACAACATTGAATCAGTAAACTTTACCAGCGTAGCGTTCTCCTTTGCCTGTTGTGGATGTAGCTAGCATTCATGCTTGCTAGCATTTAACTATGGGCCCGGACAACCCCAGTCACTGCTCACTGAGGATGGTGACTGCTGTTTGCTTTCACCTGAGAGTCTCCAAGACACAAAAAAGTATCCAATATCACAGGGAAAAGTCACTAGATTTGTTGCTAGTAGCTGTTCACAAAAAAAGTTGCCAAGAAGATTGGCAACGCTGTCGCGCCATCCTCGAGTACCGTATGTGTTTCGCTTTAAGATGGTATTTTAAACTTGATGTGCGCCGATGATAAAAACATTTGTCGCAGCAATACCAACACGTTACCTTAGTTTTATCGAAAGTTCTGTTATGAAGCGAAATGGGCCGCCCCTATTTGCAATCACAGACAGTGTAACAAATGCGCGCGTTTTCCGGGTTAAGCCTTAAGCCGGAAATAATAATAATTTTTTCATATCTGATTATTTATTTATTTATTTTTAGTTTTTTCCAGCTGCCCAGGCAAATTATATTGTTGATGTAGATGCCCATATTTGCTCTACAGATTTACTTTGCAAAAGATAAGCACGGGATACTGCTCTTGTTGCCTTGTTTGAATTCGACTTTATTAAATGGATTTATATTCATGTTTGGCGCAGCCGGACCGGAGCAGGAGGGGATAGAAAATAGAAAAAGAAAAGGAAGAGTGAGGGGGAAATTGTGGGGACAAGAGGGGAATAAGACGGAGAGACAACAACAGAACAACATCAGAAAATATGATATGTACAAATATGATACGAAAAGTGAGAGCAAAGAAGCATTTAGTGAAGTAAATATTCATAACGCAGAAATGACAATGAACATTATTGCAGTACAAATGGAGCAATAAAATAGCAATATAAATAGCCCTATTGATAATCCATCCATCCATCTTCTTCCGCTTATCCGAGGTCGGGTCGCGGGGGCAGCAGCCTGAGCAGGGAAGCCCAGACTTCCCTCTCCCCAGCCACTTCGTCCAGCTCTTCCCGGGGGATCCCGAGGCGTTCCCAGGCCAGCCGGGAGACATAGTCTTCCCAACGTGTCCTGGGTCTTCCCCGTGGCCTCCTACCGGTCGGACGTGCCCTAAACACCTCCCTAGGGAGGCATTCGGGTGACATCCTGACCAGATGCCCGAACCACCCTATCTCTAAGGGAGAGCCCCGCCACCCGGCGGAGGAAAACTAATTTCGGCCGCTTGTACCCTTGATCTTGTCCTTTTGGTCATAACCCAAAGCTCATGACCATAGGTGAGGATGGGAACGTAGATCGACCGGTAAATTGAGAGCTTTGCCTTCCGGCTCAGCTCCTTCTTCACCACAACGGATCGATACAGCGTCCGCATTACTGAAGACGCCGCACCGATCCGCCTGTCGATCTCACGATCCACTCTTCCCTCACTCGTGAACAAGACTCCCAGGTACTTGAACTCCTCCACTTGGGGCAGGGTCTCCTCCGCAACCCGGAGATGGCACTCCACCCTTTTCCTATTGATAATGAATAATAATTACCTCTATTATTAATAATACAGTTGTTTCAAATGCAACAATACATACTGTATATGTAATGATAACTTGAATTAAAAAAGAAAGCAGAAAAATGGAGGGAAAGAAAGAGAAAGGGAACTGTATTAACTTTATAGATTGTTATAGTAACAATAGGTTAAGCTTTGACAGTGTGCCGTGTTTTACCCAGTTTCCCCTAGGGGAACAACGTTGATATATGTTTGATAAAACGTGATTATATTTATGAGTGTAGGTATACATATGTACTTGTATATGTTTTTACAGTGAATGTGTAGGAATGTATGTACCGTGAGTGTATATGTATGTATGTACTGTATTTAAATCGATGCACAATTTTGATAATTGCAAGACTATTACATGTTATGTAGACCATGAGGAAGTGTTTTAAATGTAGAAAAAAAACCATAATATGAACTTTTTTAAAAGCGTTTCTTTACTCTGGTGCTTAACATTCACGAAAATGCTTGAATTTGAGTTAGGGCTGTGAAAGTTAGCAACTGCGATTAACCACACAAAAATATTGCATTAATCAAGTGTAAACGCAGATCAATCATGCAATTTATTTTGACTGTATATGCTTCGTTACCTTAACAGCGGATGGTTACCTGAAAGGCGGGGTGGCTTGTTACATGGTCAGACGGATCAGGTCAATGCATACGTCAGTGCAAAAATGGGTGAGGAAACCCCTACTGGTGAAACCTAACTCCAACAGGACCTAATTATGCAGCCCTAATCACAATTCAAATGTGTGGTTGATCTGATTAAAAAAATACTTTGACCAATAATTTTAATGTTAAGATAAATAAAACGGGAGCTAAATGTCTCTCACAAAATATAACTACAGTAATATGATCTATTGTCCTTCTTCTATTGGTGAATTCCAGTTTGTACTGAGTCTTTTATTATGATAATTGTACATTAATAGTGTTTCCCCTATCTTTATTAATTTGTCTATACTTAAAGCCTGTATTAAACCCCAACATTTTCGTCCCCTCAGGTCCCACGCTATCGCATGCGTGAACCAGTTCATAATTGGTCGAGCTCAGGCTCTGATGGATATTATTGACACTTTCATTGAGGTGAGTATTTTTATTAACTTGTATAATTTTTCACTTTTTACTAACTTCACTGTAAAAACAAATGACGTTCCGTTTGATTTCGAGCTAGTATCATCTCTAGCCTACTATAGACAGAACAGTAGAAAAGAAAAAACATGCATTGTAAAGAACTGTCGGACATTTGGGGAGAGAAATATAAGGCAGGATTGTGGTTGGTAATCAAGTATATGCATAAAAAATCTGCTTAACCCCAAAAATCAACAACTTTTAATTACATTTCTTGTTGCAAGGTTTTTTAGACTTTCCAGTAAGTGTATTGCTGCTCCTAGAAAATGTTTTACACGGATTGACTGGATGGATTATGCTTGTCATAATTATAGTGTATTTGCTTTGACACAATAAAAAAATCAGTTCCAAGCTAGTTCTGCGTGTTTAGCCATCGTTACTGGTTTGAAGACTATGAGGAGATAATGGTAAGGTGGCTAAACCACATTCACGGTACAAGATTGGCCCATGTTTTCATCAAAGCATTTGTAGTTCTACAAGTGCGCAAATCACTTTGGCTGCTCCTGTCATAAAAATATGTGGCTTGTCATTTGTGAGCAAAGAAACAGCATTTTAAATTTGTAGCAGCAGATTTAAATACCAAAATGTCTACTTTTCACCTTTTTATCGTACAAACGTCATGGATATGCAAATGTTGTCAAATATGTTACAATTTGACCCAGATTAAATTATAACCTATGTCACTCACTGTACAACAACACACAAAGGATGTATGATTAATGGTTAAAAAAATGAAATACTGTACAACAATAAGATAAATAAAGACAATAAATATTTTGGTTTATCCCTGTAGTTGTCTTGCACATTAGAAGGGGTGTTGCAAAGGAAGGAGAAACAATGTTGATTGCTCCACTGAGTGTTTTACTATGTCTAATTTCACTTCACTTACTTTTCCTTTTGCGTGCTGACCCCAAAAGAGTCCCTCACGACATAATGGCGTTACGAAGTTAACTATATAGAACAATGGTAATGTCCTATTATCCCACATATATAAATGCACTTAACACAATCTACTTTTCTTTTTGTACAATTATAATAATTAGTGAGAGTGCGTTCGTAAACTCATAACGTCCTAAATCGTTGACTATTCATATTAATCCGATTTTGAGAAACACACTGAATATCTTTTATAAAGTGTAAGAAATAGAAATAACTACAGTATTTTGTGTAGTGCTCCCTCCGCTGCATTACTTCACACCACTGATTTGTGGGTGTTAGTGTGTGAATGTGTTTTGCACCACTACTTTGTTTCACTGCAGCAAAAATGTGATTCATCCATCCATCCATCCATTTTCTACTGCGTCATATTGTATGCAAGAAAAAAATAAGTGGGTATAACTGCTGTGATGTTTGTGACCTCAAATTTACCGGTGCAAGCTTATACTGTACCTGTTTTTATGCTTAAAAAGTCCAGTGTAGCTTTTGTGACCAAATATCTTTATTAACTTCCTTCCTTCATAAGTTGCTCCTCTTTTGAACCTCCTCCAATAATTTACTCTCTTTCTCTCTCCTTGTCTCTTTCCTATCCAGAGTCTCTTTGCACTGGCAGGTGATGAGGACAGTGAGGTGCGCAAGAATGTCTGCAGGGCCCTAGTAATGCTGCTGGAAGTCCGCATTGACCGCCTCATCCCGCACATGCACAGCATCATCCAGGTAAGGATGTGACCTTCGTTAACCGCAGATGCCTTTCTCATGCTCTTCACCATCAGCATCAGCATCATCCTCTGGTTGTTTACCCTTCAGTACATGCTGCAGCGGACCCAAGACCCAGATGAGAATGTGGCTTTGGAGGCCTGTGAGTTCTGGCTGACTCTGGCTGAACAGCCCATCTGTAAAGAGGCCCTGTCTGGCCACTTGCTCCAGTAAGTTCTCACATGCCAGCAGCTCAATGGACTGGATTAATGTCATAACAAAGAACTCCACACGTCTCATATGCACAACAACAGCTAAGAATTGTGCTCTGCTGTCTTTTTAGACTCATCCCAATTTTGGTGAATGGGATGAAATACTCTGAGATTGATATCATTCTTCTTAAGGTGAGGCCATTACCCCCATGAAAATACCCTCCGCTGCCTACTTCTTTTTATCCTTGTTCATCAAATGCTCTGTTGTCCTCCAGGGTGATGTAGAGGAGGATGAAGCGGTTCCAGACAGCGAGCAAGACATCAAACCTCGCTTCCACAAGTCTCGCACGGTCACTCTGCAGCATGAAGGAGGGGATGGTGAGGAGGGCGAAGACATTGACGATGATGATGACGATGATGACGATACTCTGTCTGACTGGAACCTACGTGAGTACTATCTTTCTGGATCATTGTATTTTTCTTCCAATGCTTTTATTCTGTGTGGTACAAGATTGACTAACTTGTATAGCGCTGTTCTACCTTAAGGTACTCAAAGCGCTTTGACACTATTTCCACATTCACCCATTCACACACACACATTCACACATTATGTTTTCCAGGGACATTTAATATGATTTCAGAGCTGAATAGGATTTGATACTTACTTTCAGGTAAATGTTCTGCTGCGGCGCTGGATGTTCTGGCCAATGTGTTTCGAGAGGAGCTGCTTCCTCATCTCCTTCCCCTGCTCAAAGGCCTGCTCTTCCACTTGGACTGGGTCATCAAAGAGTCTGGCATCCTGGTCTTGGGGGCCATAGCCGAAGGTGAGACCTGCTGTTGGCATTTTAGTGAACAGGTTTTCCAAACCAAACATTTGTCACACTCAAAGTGAAATGGATGTGGGTACTTGTTATTTTTTGGATGAGTTTAACACTGACTTCTTTAGCATGTGCAAGGAATGAACCCCTATACCAGTTGATTAACATAAACATACAAGAATTGGCTGAGTTTGGTAGGAAAGAATTCTGGAATTATGTAGTATTGAGATTGTGAGCAACAGGCCCTCTCGCAGGTCTAACATCAGTCACCTCAGACTTTACAAATGTTTTTCTGGATGAATGGACACAAAGTATGCTGTTATACTTGCTGTAAAATGTGGACTGACTGCATTGTTCTTCCATTTATAATTTATTGTTGCTGTGTAGTGGCAGCATGTCCAGCATGTTTTTTCTAGCTCTTCCAATGTTAACCACTGAACTGAAAAGGTGAATATCTTTGCTGACAATGTAAAATTGGTTCTGTGACGGAGCTCTTATCTCAAAACACTTGTGTCACAAAGCAACGTCTTCATGCAATTAATAGGAATCAATTCAATTGGTGCCATACAGCAGAATTTGTAATTGATAAGTTAGATACAAAATATTGTATCTATTGTATCTAACTTGGATAAGAAATATTGTATAAAAACAATAAAATAGAATGTACTAATAAAAACGATGGTAGTTTTGTGATGTAATATTAAAATACAACATTCACCTTGGAGAGGGGACTTCTATGGTATCTCCTTGCAGCTGCTTCTCTATCAAACACACCATCAACACAATCCATTTGCATGGATGCATGTCTGCCGTTTACAAAACCCAAAACCAGTGAAGTTGGCACGTTGTGTAAATCGTAAATAAAAACAGGATACAATGATTTGCAAATCCTTTTCAACTTATATTCAATTGAATACACTGCAAAGACAAGATATTTAATGTTTTAACTGAGAAACTTCATTTTTTTGCAAATAATCATTAACTTAGAATTTAATGGCAGCAACACATTGCAAAGAAGTTGGCACAGGGGCATTTTTACCACTGTTACATCGCCTTTCCTTTTAACAACACTCAGTATAAGTTTGGGAACTGAGGAGACCAATTTTTGAAGCTTTTCAGGTGGAATTATTTCCCATTCTTGCTTGATGTACAGTTTAAGTTGTTCAACAGTCCGGGGTCTCAGTTGTCGTATTTTACGCTCCATAATCTGCCACACATTTTCAATGGGACACAGGTCTGGACTACAGGCAGGCCAGGCTAGTACCCGCACTCCTTTACTACAAAGCCACGCTGTTGTAACACGTGCAGAATGTGACATGCCATTGTTTTGCTAAAATAAGCAGGGGCGTCCATGAAACATACATTGCTTGGATGGCAACACATGTTGCTCCAAAATCTGTATGTACCTTTCAGCATTAATGGTGCCTTCACAGATGTGTAAGTTACCCATGCCTTGGGCACTAATACACCCCCATACCATCACAAATGCTTGGCACTCCGCATCAAGGGTTGGAATTGGAGGTTAAATCACCAAAAATGATTCCCGGGCATGGCCACCGCTGCTGCCCACTGCTACCCTCACCTCCCAAGGGGTGATCAAGGGTGATGGGTCAAATGCAGAGAATAATTTCGCCACACCTAGTGTGTGTGTGACAATCATTGGTACCTTAACTTAACTTAACAAATGCTGGCCTTTGAACTTTGTGCCTATAACAGTCCGGATTGTTCTTTTCTTCTTTGGTCCGGAGGACACGACGTCTACAGTTTCCAAAAACAATTTGAGGCTCTGAAAATCACTAATGTGCCAACGGCAGCTCGGTGGCGCAGGGGTTAGTGCACGTGCCTCACAATACGAAGGTCCTGAGTAGTCCTGAGTTCAATCTAGGGCTCGGGATCTTTCTGTGTGGAGTTTGCATGTTCTCCCTGTGATTGCGTGGGTTCCCTCCGGGTACTCCGGCTTCCTCCCACCGCCAAAAACATGCACCTGGGGATAGGTTGATTGGCAACACTAAATTGGCCCTAGTGTGTGAATGTGAGTGTGAATGTTGTCTGTCTATCTGTGTTGGCCCTGCGATGAGGTGGCGACTTGTCCAGGGTGTACCCCAGCTGAGATAGGCTCCAGCACCCCCCGCGACCCCAAAAGGGACAAGCGGTAGAAAATGGATGGATGGACAATGTGCCAACTTCACTGGTTTTGGGTTTTGTAGATATTATAACATTCTTGGCTGTTTCAGTATGGTGCAGACTAGCAGCGATACTCGAATCGTTTCGTCAAGGTGGCAACCCACTGTCATGTATTTGAGGATATTTTTTTTTAATCCAAAAAATATAATCCGCTTCTTTTTCTCAGCACTGACCTTCACACTCACTTTTTTTCCCATGGTTGGAGAAAAAAAGTTATGTCCATCTTTAGCTACAAGTTAATGCTAGTGAGTAAGACTGGATGTTTTGAGCGGATCTTATGGGGTTCACTGTGACATTTGCTATACCAAATAATGGTGGAGATGCTTGTAAATCAAGTTTTTGTTTGGAAATTAAAGCTTAACAATTACCCAAGAGACAGCTCTTATCTCAAAACACTCTTAAGTTGGGGGATTTGAAGTTTAGGTATCAATCATTCAATCAATCAAAGTGTACTTATATAGCCCTTAATCACAAATGTATCAAAGGGCTGCACAAACCACAACAACATCTTTGGCTCAGATCCCACATCAGGGCAAGAAAAAAACTCAACCCAATGATAACGAGAAACCTTGGAAGGGACCGCAGATGTGGGGACCCCCACCTTGGGTGACCGGTGCAATGGATGCCGAGTGGATACAGCTAATAATGCGAGAGTCAGAGGCCAGTCTATAGTGGGGCCAGAAGGGGATACTCTTGCATGTAGAGACGTCGGGGCGTAAAGACCTCCCCAACTGATACAAAGAGGAGTGGTCTATCCTGGGTCCCTACTTGGAACAGCTAGCACGTCCTCCGTGGAGGCTGATCCGTGGTCACCTGATAACGAGGCAGAGCAAAAAAGAGAGACAACAGATGAACTGGTCTAAAAAGGGGTATATTTAATGGCTAGAGTATAGTTTTAAGATGGGACTTAAATGCTTCTACTGAGGTAGCATCTCTAACTGTTACCGGTAGGGCACTACAGTGTACTAGAGCCCGGATAAAAAACGCTTTAAAGCCCGCAGACTTTTTTTGGGCTCTAAAAATCACTAAAAAGCCGGAGTTCTTTGAACGCAGATTTCTGGCTGGGACATATGGTACAATACAATAAGCAAGATAGGGTGGATCCAGACCGTTTAGTATTTTATACGTAAGTAGTAAAGCCTTAAAGTCACATCTTAAGAGCACAGGAAACCAGTGCAGGTGAGCCAGTTGTTCTTGTCAAAAATCTAGCAGACGTATTTTGTACCATCTGTAATCTTTTAATGATAGACATAGGGAGACCCGAAAATAATATGTTACAGTAATCGCGACGTAGCGTACGCATGAAAAATGATCTCAGCGTCGGTGGTGGACAAAATGGGACGAATTTTAGCGATATTTTGGAGATGAAAGAAGGCTGTTTTAGTAAAACTTAATGTGTGACTCAAACGAGAGAGTTGGGTCGAAGATAATACCAAGATTCTTTACTGAGTCGCTTTGTTTAATTGTTTTGTTGTCAAATGTTAAAGCGGTATTATTAAATAGGTGCCGGTGTCGAGCAGGACCGATAAACAGCATTTCCGTTTTCTTAGCGTCAAGATGCTGGACATCCATTGTTTAATTTCATTTAGACATGCCTCCAGGTGACTACAATCTGGCATGTTGGTCATATTAAGGGGCATGTAGAATTGGGTGTCATCAGCATAACAGTGAAAGTACCACCAAGGTACCAATGTAATATATTCAAAGTTCAATGAATCGGTATAATTATGGCTCAAGTGGTATTACAAGACCAAATGGTCATAGGTTTTTACAAATCGCCCCTTTTAAATGTCCATACTGTTTAATGTAGATCAGGGGTGCCAAAACCTTTTTCTTCCAAGGGCGGGTCAAACACAGCCATTGTAATCTTGCAGCAGCACCGTGAATGAGCAGTTTAGGCAGTGGAGATCGTCACTTTCAATTGATGGCGACTAGTTAGTCTTGCGGACATGCCAATAATGATTGTGTGAGCCTGAATGAGGTCAGTATGAATATGTAATACATTTGGGAAGCTAGCCTTTGGTGGGCCAAACAAAACATCTCAACAGGCTCCACTGTGGGCATCCCGGGTGTAGGTCGTTGACCAAATGGTACAACAAAATTTGGTTTTGAGAATCTTTTTGAGAACATTTTATTACTGGCAAGTGAGCAAACTTTTGTATTTGAGAACTATCGCTTCTTCTTTCTCCAGGATGCATGCAGGGTATGGTACCTTACTTGCCTGAGCTCATCCCCCACCTCATCCAGTGTCTATGTGACAAGAAGGCCCTCGTTCGTTCCATCGCCTGCTGGACCCTCAGCCGTTATGCTCATTGGGTGGTCAGCCAGCCCCCGGACGCACACCTGAAGCCTCTTATGACGGAGCTCCTCAAACGGATCCTGGATGGCAATAAGAGGGTACAGGAAGCAGCCTGCAGGTACTGATTTAGAATCTTTCAGTATCAGATTTATTGGCCAAGTGTGTTTAACACACAAGGAATTTGACTTGGTTGACTGTGATCTCAGTTCAGTTTATTTATTTATATAGCACATTTAAAAACAACCTCAGTTGGCCAAAGGGCTGTACAGACATAAGAAACAATTTCAAACAAAAAAAGGGCACATAGTGTCACATTTACATTGTAACACAGAAGGATGAATAAAATACAATAGTAAAATATACCTTAAAATAAGTCTCTCTGTTCAATGTAAACAATAAATATTATCGATTAACTAAAAATACAAACAAGTGCTTCAATAACTAATACGCGCAAGGTAGGCCTGGACAATAAATCAAATTTTAATTTTGATTTTTATCGTGGCTTCTCACGATTATGAAAACGCAATGTGCATGCAAATTCCATAGCTTGTGACATTGAAAAAGATGAGGAGCGAATGAGTGAAAAAAGAGCACGTCTCTGCGCGAAGGTTGGGATGTCTAACCTGACTCTCGCCAGATCCTTGTAGTTAGCTGAGCTCCTCACAAGGATCTGGGATCGAGGGCATTTCACACTCCAAGATAGCAAAAAATATCTTGGATCGCCGGGCGGGATTTCATAGATGTGACGTAGCGCCGAAGTGACTGTTTGATTCAAACAACAATGGCGGCACGCAGCGAGGAGTCGTGTGCTGACATTGATTCTGCTATTGCAACTGTTTTGCGACATCGATCGTCTACTGACATTGCTGCGTTGTTTCAGTAAAAGTTCTCTAATTTTTCGCTCTGTCGTTATCCAATATGTCGGCTGTTCTGTTTTGGATTTCCCAGCGTCGCTCTCATCGGCGTCACGGGTTGATTTCGATGTGAGTGGTTGAAGTAGCACGTCATTCAAGATAACGGACAAGTAGTTTATCCAATCACATACAATAATTTTTTTACAAGGCCCCGCCTTCTGAAATACATCTCCTATTGAGAAGTCCCAGATCCTTGTGTGGAGCTCAGCAAACTGCAAGGATCTGGCAAGAGTCAGGTTATAGGACGTCACCATGGTTGCTACTTTTTATTTGACACACCGCGAATATGCCTAATCAATAAAAAAAACGGAAAAACTGAAATTGATTGTTTTCTACATTGCTATTGTTATTTAAATGTATTGGTTTTGCTATTATTATAAATATTTTACTTGCTGTGGTTTATCCGTTACTAATTTAAAGTTGAGTTTTGGTGGTACAATACATACTCATGTTTTCAAATTAATGAATAATCGTGTAATTGATCGTAATTATGCAATCAATCGAAATAATCATGATTATTTTTATTAATTGTCCAGCCCTAGTGCAAGGCTAATAAAGTAGTGGTGAATAGAGCAAAAAAGATGACTTGAACATGAGTTAGTACATTCAGTGACAGATAATTGCTTCTTTAACCCCATGTACCGCCACTACTTCTGCCTTACCAACCACCTCTTTTTTTAAGTGCTTTTGCCACCCTAGAGGAAGAGGCGTGCACAGAGTTGGTACCTTACTTAAGCTTCATCTTGGACACGTTGGTGTTTGCTTTTGGGAAGTACCAGCACAAGAACCTGCTCATCCTTTATGATGCCATAGGAACACTGGCAGACTCTGTGGGACACCATCTGAACCAGCCTGTATGCTCCATTGCCCTCATAAAATACTTCTTATTTAGTTTCTAAGCCTCAAAAAGAAAAATGGCACAAGCCAAATCTCTTCTCTTTGTAGGAGTACATCCAGAAGTTGATGCCTCCGCTGATCTCAAAGTGGAATGAGTTGAAGGATGAAGATAAAGATCTCTTCCCATTGCTTGAGTGTCTGTCATCTGTAGCTACAGCTCTGCAGAGTGGCTTCCTCCCGTACTGTGAGCCAGTCTACCAGCGTTGTGTCACTCTTGTCCAGAAGACTCTGGCACAGGCCATGGTGAGTTGCGCCCACATTCATTGACCTTTCAAAAAAAAAAGTTGTGTATGTTGTGAGTTTGTTGCCATTATAGGATTTTCTAATTGTTCCATATGTGTGTGTCTTAGATGTACAGTCAGCAGCCAGATCAGTATGAGGCACCTGACAAAGACTTCATGATCGTAGCTCTGGATCTCCTGAGCGGCCTGGCTGAGGGACTGGGTGGTCATGTGGACACGCTTGTGTCTCGCAGCAACATCATGACTCTGCTCTTCCAGTGCATGCAGGCAAGGAGTTGTCATCTACTAAACATGTTGTATGTAGTAAGACAAAGTTGTTCATTTTCAGTCTGTCAACTACTCTGGCTCGGTACACATGTACAAGTTTATCGGTATAAAACGGCCACGTTCTAAAGCAGCGCAAATTGCAACCATAAGAATAACACAATTTCTGTAAAATCTGAATTTATGATCCATCTCTTGTATTAGATATGATTGGAATTAAAGGCCACATTTTGTGAGAACAAATATTATGCTTTTAGTTCAGTTCAATTCACCATCTTATTTCGAAAACACAACAAACACAATTTATTCTACACATTTTTGCAACATTGGAAAACATTAGTAAAACAGAGGCTTCTCAGAGGCTGAAATGACTCTTGGAAATTACTGGCTTAGAGGGGCCAAAGGTATAGATGTGTGTGTTCAATATAATTGAAACTGCAGGCTGTGTCTTCTTCTAATGGATTTATTGCAGTCTTTGGTAAGCTGGGTAACGTTTGCACAAACAACTATCAGAAAGGCAGCCAATATTATATGCAGATAATATGTCATGAGACATGCAAATATATTTTAAATACAAAAAGGACATAAGTAAAATAAATTAAATGAGCTCGAATATGCCTACAAACGAGGCATAATGATGCAATATGTACATACAGCTAGCCTAAATAGCATGTTAGCATCGATTAGCTTGCAGTCATGCACTGACCAAATATGCTTGATTAGCACTCCACATAAGTCAATAACATCAGCAAAGCTCAACTTTGTGCAGTCACGCACATCATAAATTGTTGGTGGACAAAATGAGACAAAGAAGGAGTGGCATAAAACATGTCTTTCTGTGGCTGGATCGGCGAAAGTTATACATGTAAACAAACTGTTGCGCCACAGTCCACACAACTATGGTGAGTTCATGGACCGCCGAAATTAGTAGGAAAAAACAGCGCTCGCCAAATATTCTCATCAGTTCAGAATGAACACAAACATATCACACAGTGGGCTTTCTAAAAATTACGTAGGTTGGTGTCATGTTTGTCCTCCTACAGAAACCACATTAAAACAAAAAAATATATTTTTACATTTTCATACATTTTTGAAAAAGCTCCAGGGAGCCACTAGGGCTAGACAATACAAACAAAACACATCTTCAATACATCCGGAAAGTATTTACAGCCCTTCACTTTTTCCACATTTTGTTATGTTACAGCCTACCGGTAATTTCAGAATGGAATAAACTCATTTTTGTCCTCAAATTTCAGCAGAAAAATACCTCATAATGACAATGTGAAACGTTTTTTTTAATATTGCAAATTTTATCAAATTTAAAAACTTTTTAAAAAAAATCACGTATACATAAGTATTCAGACCCTTTGCTCAAACTTTGTTGATGCATCTTTGGAAGCAATTACCACCTCAAGTCTTTTTGAATACGATGCAACAAGCTTGGCACACATATCCAACAGCTCCATCAGATTCATACATTTTATGATATGTGACTTTATAAAGTCTATTTGTGTGTTCCTCATACCCAACATTTTTCATTTTTCTCAGTGCGCTTTTGTAATGTCCATAACTTTTGTAAGGTGCTCTCGTAAGACTTCCACGTTGTATTTAAGATATCTGAGATCTGATACTTTACAAATGTTGTCGATGTATGTTACGAATAGAAGGGGACCCTTTACTGACCCTTGTGGGACACCATATGCAATACACATGTTTTATGACATGTGTTGACCTATTTGTACAAACTGTGATTGGCTTTGGTCAAATGCAATAGTGTTTTTTCATGTATGTTCACATTTCTCTCTCTTTGTCTCTGTCTGTTTTCCCAGGATACAATGCCTGAAGTAAGGCAAAGTTCTTTTGCCCTACTCGGTGACTTGACCAAGGCTTGCTTCCCTCATGTCAAACCATGCATTGGTAATACATTTATTCCCATATTACAAAGAGAGTGCCTCCGTTTTTGGTCGTGTCTTGTTTGTTAATCTGCCTTTGTTTCCCCTCAGCTGAATTCATGCCTATTTTAGGAACCAACCTGAACCCAGAGTTCATCTCTGTCTGCAACAATGCGACCTGGGCCATCGGAGAGATCTGTATGCAGATGGGTAAGTTGTATAATTTTTTTATGTGTGAGCCTGGTTAAATTTGAGATGCCTATCGACAGACTTGTATTTTAATTTCACACTTTCTCAGGTGTAGAGATGCAACCGTACATTGCTATGGTTCTGAGCCAGTTGGTTGAGATCATAAATCGACCAAACACCCCTAAGACCCTACTGGAGAACACAGGTATATGAGCAGTCAAACACTTAAATGGAAATCCTTTTTTGTTACTGTTTGTTAGTTATTACTGGCCATTTGAAGACACCAATGACGACTATGTAGCCGCTAAAGTAGTGTAGTTACTAGGGGTGGGAATCTTTGAGAACCTCATGATTCGATTACAATAATTCATGGCGAGCAGGCATCCATGTGTTAACTTTCGTGCTCTATGAAACCACGAAATGTTCAGACAATTTGCCCCCAGGTGCTGTCAACATGCAGCTCAAAGTAGTGTGTTGTATCTACTATCTTTTCTTTCATATGTATGGGTCACAGTGTTATCACACTGTGTGGATATTATTCTCTCTCCTGTTTTATTCATCTACTTGCTAATTCTACTTGCTAATTCTACTTTCTAATTCTACTTGCTCTTGTTCTTGAAATGCACACATTATTGTATGAAATAAGGCAACAGTAATTAAACATTTGCATGAAAACAGATATTGTGTACTCCTGGTGCACCCTCAAAAAAATTACTTTGTGGTGTTTTTGCGTCCAGAAGAAAGTCACAAAGTACGAGTCCGACACTGTTTTTAACTTTAATTGCCAAACATCAATAACACATAACCATACACATTAATACCAGCATGTTGTCAAAATAGTTATTTAACATTTTTGTTTATTTACGATTACAAAGCTCTCTCGTGTCCCAAATGGCCGAATAGCATGTTCTGCCGCGAGTTGTTAAAAAGTTTCACGGTCCATCTTCACGAAGATTTTTTCCTCAGGTTAATAAGTAAAACTTCCATTAAAAGTAAACTGATGTTTCTGAATAATTAGTTCAAGTGCAGACAAAGATGTCGATCTTGTGGTTGTCATCATTCTTCACAAGAAGGTAAATATCCACTCAATGACAGCTGCAGTTGCTCCTTCTGGACACACTGTCCCTTAGTGTTTTGGGAGAAAATCACAAGGCTTGCGCCACCCCCCACAGAAGAACTGTAAATCAAACAAGACGCCGTCAGAGGGACGCAAGCTACGCGACGCGAGAGTATATCCCAGTCTTTACTCTGTTCGCTCTTTTCCAGCAATCACCATTGGACGACTGGGCTACGTCTGTCCCCAGGAAGTCGCACCCATGCTGCCTCAGTTTATCCGACCTTGGTGAGTCTGTTTAAACTCTAAATTCATGTTTCATTGGCAAGCTGTAGATGCACAGTCAGCATGCGTCTTCTGTGGGCTCGCCACATCACTCTGTGTTCCCTCTTAGCCTCTTTTTTTCTCACAGCCATCAGCCAAGCCATTTAGCAAGACCCACATTTTGGCAGTTGAGTTTTCCCATCAGGCATTGCTCATGAATGGGTTGGTTTCCACCACATTCTTTCCACCATGCCTTTATGAATGAACTCATCACAGCAGTGCACAATTGTATCATTATAAGGGCTACACAGTGTATTATAATAAATATCCATGAAAATAGTGCGAGATTTGTGTCTCGTCATTTTGGCTGCGGGCCGAGTGCACAGGACGGTATTGATGAAGGGCAAGTGTGTGCCCCGACCAGAAAAAAAAATTGTTTTTGTGTCTTGTCTTTAATTAGTGGTAATTAAAACAGAGAGGCTATGTCTTCTGGAATTTAACTGCTTTGGAGTGGCAAAGGTAGAGTTGTGTGTGTTCGAGTTTCAAGGTCACGGCAGTTAGTTTTTCTATTTGGTGGATTTATTAAGCGATGGCTCCTAGGGGTGTGAATCTTTGGGCACCTAATGATTCGATCTGATTTAGATTCCTGGGGTGACGGCATGGAGATGACCCTAAAAAGTATTTTTTTAAAATGTATTATTTTAAATTTTTTCCCATATCGATTTAGAACTAAGATGAATAAGAATCGTGATTTGAATGTGAATCAATTTTTTTTAATGCACCCCTATCGGTTCCTCTTTATTCACACACACTGTCAGTATTTGAGAACAAGTATGAAGTGAAAGAAGAAAGGGAAAACTAAACATTTGTCTGTGGCAGCTTCAGAGATAGTTATGCTGTAGTTTCACCTTGTCTGACAGCACTTAACTATGGTGCGTTCAGGGACAGTCGAATAACGTGCAAAATCTTAACGCTTGATGAAAAACATGCAAAAAACTAATGGCTTTTTTAAACCGTGGCATATGTTGACCTATATGGAGATTACAAGCACCTTGCATGTGTGTGTGTTGGAGGTTGGGGATTTCTTACAACAGGGGTGTCTCACCCAGTGCGCCATTGAAGCTTTAACAGCCACTGGCTACTGCTAATGTTTAGATCCCTATACAACAGACTAATTAGCACTTTTGTGTGGCAGGTGTACATCACTGCGCAACATTCGAGACAACGAGGAGAAAGACTCTGCTTTCCGTGGGATTTGCATGATGATTGGCGTGAACCCTGGCGGTGTAGTGCAGGTGAGATTTAGTTTTTCACAGTTTGTAGAAGAGATCCGTCTTCTCTTGAGCGTCTTCCGCATCACAGCAATTCTTTGTTTGATTTGGATTTTCAGGACTTCATCTTCTTCTGTGACGCAGTCGCTTCTTGGGTGAACCCCAAAGATGATCTGAGAGATATGTTCTATAAGGTAAGGTTTATAATAACTACAACAATAATTCTCAGATATTACTGTTCATGCCTTTTTCCTCTTTGCAAGGGAAGACTGAATAAAGGAAACTGAGGATGAAAACTTACTAACTGCTTGTTTGTTGCTAGGCAACTGGTTTATTAACATCTATTGATGCCTCCATGTGTATTCATTTTTTAAAGTGTCTCAAGAGGGTTAATAGTGCTGTTGTAATACATCCACTGTATTTACAAATTAACTGTATTGAAAATGTATTATATACAAATGCAGAGATGCAGAACTTCCTAACTTGCTTCTTATACATGTAAACCCGACCTTAGCAGGATTTTATTCATTACAAATTCTCTGTTTTGTCTGTTCCCCTCAATAGATCTTGCATGGTTTCAAGGAGCAGGTTGGAGAGGAGAACTGGCAGCAGTTCTCAGAGCAGTTCCCTCCTCTGCTAAAGGAACGACTGGCAGCCTGCTACGGTGTTTAAAGCCTCCACACGCATCCAAGAGGTAACTCAACTCACATCATTTAACGTCAAAAAATGAGTCCCTTCCTGATGATGAGTACAACCCAGTAACCATAAAACACCACCTGCAAGAGAGGTCCTTAAAGATAGTGCTTCCATTGGTTGATGTCCTTGTGGAATTGGGAGTATTGTTCTGTTGAAAGAGACCACTATAAGTGCACAAACTGAGGTCCTCAGTCAAGAGGAATGCTCACTGCAACATCTCCACATAGCCAGCAACCCATCGGACTCAAGTTCTTTACCTTCAGTTGAAAGAGTTTGTTTGTTTCTCACAATGTTGAAGTGGATTTTATTGTCAAATCTAATTTGATGCAATCTGAATAAGATCCAGAGACTTTACTTTGACATTGCAGCTTTTTACTTAGCATTCATGATTACCGTATTTTTCGGACTATAAGTCGCTCCGAAGTATAAGTCGCACCGGCCGAAAATGCATAATAAAAAAGGAAAAAAAACCTATATAAGTCGCACTGGAGTATAAGTCGCATTTTTGGGGGAAATGTATTTGATAAAACCCAACACCAAGAATAGACATTTAAAAGGCAATTTAAAATAAATAAAGAATAGTGAACAACAGGCTGAATAAGTGTATGTTATATGACGCATAAATAACCAACTGAGAACGTGCCTGGTATGTTAACGTAACATATTATGGTAAGAGTCATTCAAATAACTATAACATATAGAACATGCTATACGTTTACCAAACAATCTGTCACTCTTAATCGCTGAACGGCGGGACGGCGTGGCGAAGTTGGGAGAGTGGCCGTGCCAGCAATCTGAGGGTTACTGGTTCAATCCCCACCTTCTACCATCCTAGTCATGTCCGTTGTGTCCTTGAGCAAGACACTTCACCCTTACTCCTGATAGGACTGGTTAGCGCCGTGCATGGCAGCTCCCGCCATCAGTGTGTGAATGTGTGTGTGTGAATGGGTGAATGTGGAAAATAGTGTCAAAGCGCTTTGAGTTCCTTAAAAAAGGTAGAAAAACGCTATACAAGTACGACCCATTTACCATTTAAATCAGATGAAATCTTATACGTCTAGTCTCTTACGTGAATGAGCTAAATAATATTATTTGATATTTTACGGTAATGTGTTAATAATTTCACACATAAGTCGCTCCTGAGTATAAGTCGCAACCCCGGCCAAACTATGAAAAAAACTGTGACTTTTGTCCAAAAAATATGGTAGTATTGTTTCAGTTAATCAGGGACATTATTCCTTTCATGTTTGCCCACATGGAGTAATTTATATAGGAGTGTTAGGGTACACAATTCTCATGGTTCGATACATGCAGTTGAATAGGGTTTGTAAAAAAGAAAAAAGTTTGTATATGGAAACAAAAGTCCCTATAAAAAACTATGAATAATGGGTTCCAGCCTTGACAAAAGTCCATATTTCAGTAAATTTTTGTACACTTTGAACACAATATAAAGTGTACAGTATATCAAACAAACATAACAAGGTGGTGATGATCAACTTTCTATTTAATAACAAAGTCAAAACAACATCAGCTGGCTAAACTCTCCTCCTCGTATGAAGCCACCCTGCCGACATGTACACACACTGTCGCTAGCATACTTGCCAACCTTGAGACCTCCAATATCGGGAGGTGGGGGTGGGACGCGTGGTTGGGGAGGGGGCGTGGTTAGGGGCGTGGTTAAGAGGAGAGTATATTTACAGCTAGAATTCACCAACTCAAGTATTTCATATATATATATATAAATACTTGACTTTCAGTGAATTCTAGCTATATATATATATATATATATATATATATATATATATATATATATATATATATATATATATATATATATATATATATATATATATATATATAAATAAAAGAAATACTTGAATTTTAGTGTTCATGTATTTACACATATACACACACACACAACACTCATCTACTCGTTGTACTTGAAAGTACAATGCTTTGTTAAGGGTTGAATTGTCCATCCTCTTTCTATTCTCTGTCTCTATTTTTCTAACCATGCTGAACACCCTCTCTGATGATGCATTGCTGTGTGGCACGCACAAAAGTGCTTTCATCAAATGCACGAGAGTGTGGAATCTTCCATCTCTCCCTAGCATGGCCCAAAACCGGTCAATCCTTGCTTCCTGGGGAAGATCTTCCCTGGCAAGCAATTGATACTCCAGTACTTGTACCCGGAGGCTGGTCAGGTCCAATCGCAGCTGCGGCAGACTTTTTTTTTTTGGGGCGTGACCTCCAGCTCCGGCTGAATACCGGGAGTTTGACGGGAGAAAATCTCTGTCGGGAGGTTGTCGGGAGAGGCGCTGAATATCGGGATTCTCCCGCTAAAAACGGGAGGGTTGGCAAGTATGGTCGCTAGTCCTGTGGTGCACTCTTGGTTTGGAATCATAAAACTCCTTCACATTAGCAGTGAGGTCGTTAAAATGATTAGGAATGAAAATAAAATACAATATCATTGGCGTGTAGCAGAGAGGAGGGGTGAGGCAGTGTGGACAACGCTGTGAATACTTCTTGAATGTATCAAAGCACACATCGCGTGTCCATTGCTTTCTTTGGACAAAAACTTGAAACATGTTGGAAAAATAAACACTTAAAAACACACCAAGTAGCACAGTAGCTAATTCTTGCAACACTGAGCTGACAAACAAATAGGCCTTAATGGATGTGCTGCCGGGCACAATATGGGCAGATGAAACGTTGGTACACTGAGACGTATACTGAAGCATATTTCTATTGTCTGTGGTTCATAAATCGAAACAATCGTACAATGAGGGGTTCGTATCTCGAAGTTCCACTGTACCTTTGTATCAAGGCTAGTTTTCGGTACAACAAGGTAACAAAATGCAAAACATAAAACTGCTTGGCTTTTGAATATATGTAATTATTACACCATTAATTTTTAGCAATTTAGATACTTTTCTTCATCAAAATGAATTAAAGCATCCTTGAAAAATTACATAAAGATTGTATAATCACAATGGTACACTGGACACCTGACTAACTAAGCTTTTAAATGCACTCATTTCATATACTGCATTGTTCTTAAATAAACACACCTTTACCTGTGCGCTTCCTTCTGTGTGTGCAGGCGAGCCAGCAGGAGGAGGGTGATTGGGAAACTCATCCATCTGTGTATTACACTGCCCTGATCTGGGGGGAGGGAGAGGGACGCTATTGGCCGCTCCCCCGCATGGACGGCCCCCACGCCCTTATGTGTTTGTCCATAGAGGGAGGGTGGGCGGGTGGGGATGGGAGGGACAGGGGGGACACCTCTAGATTAACTAGGCAGGGACCCGACACAGAAAAACTAACCGGTAGGGACAGCGAGAGGGACCTAGAGACGAGCTGGAGGGATAGAAACAAGAAAAGTACAAGGGAGGCAGGGACAGAGACCGGCAAAGAGAAAGTTCAGGGAACGAGAGGGAGGGACTTCATCAATAAGGCAGGGAATAAAAGCCACGGACTTGTCTGTCTGTTACTTGGTTGGGAGGAGATTTTATCAGGATTCTTAATTGTAAGAGTAGCTTGACCAATCAGACATTTACAGACTCACTAAACTCTTTATTGCACATGCTGCTGCTCATGCAGTACTTGGAACTGACTGTGGGTGGCACTGTATGACTTTTTACAACTTATTGCATGCAGTTAGAGACAAGACTATTACTACTTTTTGGTGACTTTTCCAGGGGAATAGCATTCAATAAGAATTACTTCATCTGTTGCCACCAAATCTTTGCTTAGCTATAAGATAACCAGGCCAGCAATGTTTTTCGCCGTCATTCGGACTCAGCGCTGCTTCACACAACTATCCATTGTTGACTATTCTTGTCAGCTTTTCTACCTGATGTGAAGAGAGAGAGAAAATAGGCTCTATTGGGTCTCGTTGTGGCTTCACATACACCACTCCTCCATGAAGGGAGGATTAGGGCTAACATTAGATTTTCTCACCAAAGGGTAGGAAATCGTAGAGAAATAATTACACCCTTGATTGTCTTAGTGAGGGTTAATTGCGTGTATATAAGTGTTTGTGTTTGCATGTGCAGTTTGTAAGCTCGTTAGCGTTTTCTGTCCACTATGCGAATTTTGTATTGTTTTTGGTACTGAGCTTAAACTTGACTCCCACCACAATGTCCTTGGCACCTGTTAACTGTGACTGTGTGTGTGCGTGTGTGTGTGACGGTGTGTATTAAGTTCTACATTTTTATTGATTTCCATTTGCTGCCATAATAACTTTAAACAATGACTATGATGTTTCACAACTGGTTCACATTATTTTTAATTTCTTTTTGCTGCTACCAATGTCTTTTGTTATTGTAAGATTACAAAGTCGTCATAATTAGCACAAAGGCTACTTACAGTTAATGTTTTTTTGCACTTTTATTTGACCTTTTGTACAGATGTATTATTTTCAATTGTTCCCATATAATGCGTGTTTATCCTGTCAGTGTTTTGTCATTCCGCACTGTGAACTTAAGTGTCTTTTGAATTGCAAAAATAAGAAAATATCCCAATACTAAATGGCAAATAAAATCAACTTTGTGAAACTGCGACTAATCCGCACTTTTACAACGACTAACCTTGCCATATTGCTTGTCTGAGTGGGGAGAGAACATGCATGAGAAGTTGTTTGCCTTCAAGCATGTTTTGGATAGTTTGACAGAGTTCATATGTTCATTTTCGGGGGGGGGGGGGCTCTCGCTGAACCACCTTGTGAGCATGTTTCCTTGTCTGTGTTTTCACATTTGTCTGCAGTTTATATGCTTGGTGTGTATTTCCCAGTGATAAGACGACTCTTAACACAAAAGTGCACAGTTTTTTTTAAATTATAGGAGCAAAGACATTTCCATAAAGCAATAGGCATTAACCCTTGTGCACCCTTATGGCCTAAAAGGGGCATTACATGTGTTTCTTATGTGATATTACGAGCCGTAGACGAGGGATGTATGATTTAGTTTGAATGTTAGCGGTCTGAAATTTTGCCAGAATTGTTGCAATTTTTTTGCTTTTATAAAATAGCATTGTATTTTTGATTGCAACGTTGTAGAATGAGGTATAAACAAAGTAGACACTTTCTCTTAAGACCTCTTTCATTAACTCCCATTATAATTTTTATTTTTTTTAAATCAGTTTACAATCCTTGTATATGCTTATTCCATGAAAACCGGTTGCATCGCTTATTCTTGCCGATTGAAAAACGAAAAAATATTGTTTTGCTTTAACCTCCAGATGGTCCCAGAAAACCATGAGCAAACATTTTAGAGCTTTGTTAAGCATAAATGAGTTAACCTTCCATTAAACTGATGAAATGTAACAAATGGTGTTGGGCGGTTCAAAATCATTATCGTCATGAATTATCGACCTGTTCAAGGCTATTACTACCTAATCTCAAACATTCCACTCTGCAACCTATTTATATGAATATTGCATATTTTGCATTTTCCCATTACCAAACAACTCATTTTTGACTAAAAGTCCATAAAACATTTAAAAAAAAAAATTAAAGCTATTTAAATAAATAGACCCTAAGGTTGTTTGATTTCAAGCAATGAACACTGCTGACACTTTTATGAGCAGATATCTTTTAGATCATAAGAGTAAGTGTGTATCGTCAATCTGCACAAAGTCAATTGCACAATGATTAATGAAAAATACTGTAGGTATAGGTAGTGAAAAGTTGTTATATCAAGGCACTATGAAAAGCTGTCTTTTTGCCAGCAAACTTACATAAAATTATTTCTATTTAACCCCTTTTTTGTCATCATGTAATAATATAGGCCAGGTGTCCCCAAACTTTAACTCGGTGGGCGCGATGTTGTCACGTTGTCGATGGGAAAATGCATTTTTAGACTATGATTTTCCTGAACGGCTAGGATACACCGAGAGTAACAAGCGGTAGAAAAAATGGATTAGAAAAGACAGATTTTTAAAAATAATAATTAAAATAAATAAATATAAAAATTTAAAAAATAATGTTTTTAACCTAAGGGCTTCCCACGGGCCGGATTTTGGACGCTGGCGGGCCGTAGTTTGGGCACCCCTGATATAGGCTATAGTGGCACTGGCACTCTTTGACCTAAACTGTGATTATTGAGATTAAAATCGTTGTTTATTCAAATATAACAATCCAAACCAAGCTTATTAAAAATCCAATCAAGTTTTTATGTGATGAAGTTGTATCGTGATTTTAGTGTTGTTTTGTGTGTGCGTGTGTGTGTGCGCGCGTGTAAAAGAGAGTCACTGTTTTGTCTTTAAATGACACACAAGTTCTAAAAATGTTTTCCAAAAAGATGGGAACAAATAAGTAATAAAGTGAGATGGAGAGAAGATTTTCCAAAAAAAAATGGTTATGGTGTTAGTTTATTTTGAACGTGCTTACAATTACAATGGGATGCATCACATATTTCCAGTTTCTCATTACGGCATATCCAAAAAGGGGTGGAAAGAAGCAGAGTTTATGTAATCCTACCCCTTTTCTCTTCATAGCAATTTCTAACAAATGTGTTCGTACTCAATCTGTAATACACCATTGAATAAATAAATAAGTAAAAGGATAAGTAACTAAAAGAAAAAAAAAAACAATAAATGTTCTCATAAATAAATGCTTAAGTAAGTTATGATTCATGAGATGAATAAGTTTATCTCATTTTTCAAAAAGTTTCAAGCTGTTTGTCAGGATTATTCTTCTTTGTACTTTGTAAATCCTTTGAGTTTGAACTGACCATTTTCTTAAAATGGATCATATTAGTACTTTGTTTGACTTATTTGCTTAATCCATTTCATAGTTGAATTCCACATATTGATATACTAAAGGTTTTAAGTGTCCTCTTTTGTTGAGAAGAATTGCTGCACATTCTTTTGTAGCAAGCTACGGTTTGCTTTGTGCACAATTTTAGCTGTTTGCAAATGCACCAAATCCTTGAATTTCAATATTTTTGACTCAATAAATAAAAGGTTTGAATGTTCTTGATATTCAATATTATGTATTATTCTAACTGATCTCTTTTGTAACACGATTAGAGAGTGGTGTGTACTTTTGTAGTTACCTCCTATATTTTTTCATTTTCACACAATAACTCAGATACAGTATGTGAACTCCAGCCGAGTCATACCAAAGACTATAAAAATGGGACCCATTACCTCCCTGCTTGGCACTCAGCATCAAGGGTTGGAATTGGGGCTTAAATCACCAAAATGATTCCCGGGCGCGGCGCCGCTGCTGCCCACTGCTCCCCAAGGGGATGGGTCAAATGCAGAGGACAAATTTCACCAGACCTAGTGTGTGTGTGACAATCATTGGTACTTTAACTTTAACTTTAACTTAACACGAGCAGCAGACTCGACTGCAGAAAAACATTTGGAGGTGGGGGGGATGCAAACTTTTTCCACCTCCAATTTACTTGCTTGAGGATGAACAATGGCTGTGACCACTCCTACAGTGTGGAGAAAGGATTTTCCTCCTACTAAATAAAAAGGAGCAGTTCATCTCAAAATCTAAAAAAAAACCAACAAAGTATATTTCTGGTCTTGTAACCTTCTCCCAGGCAGAAGGGCGACAGGACAGTGCGGCTGGATCAAAAGAGACGTCGGAGACGCTTTGCTGAACAAAAAGTTGCTTTATTACAAGCGAGCGTCATTATTCAGGACTGCAGTATCCGAAGGTGGTTAAGTAAAGAAGAGAGGCCGAACCACAGTCTCATATTCCTTCATCCTGCGTCTGGGTGTGTGTTAATTAGGAAGAACGCAACCTGACCATGTAAGGAGATGTTCATGTGAAAGTGTCTTCAAAACAACTACAGGTAGTCTCTTCTCAAGGATACGGCTATCACTTTTACATTCCGAAGTCCCAATTAGAGCCTCTTTTCCTATGAGAAGTGAGCCAATCCACCTGCGAATATCAAACTAAGGGGCCTTATCTTATGTGCTCAAACTGAAATACCACTGTTTAATTAAACTTGGTGGTTGGCCTTCTCCAAGTTGGATATGAATCTTCACCATAAGCAAAACATGATATGAGTTAATTCACATTGTGCTGAGTGTGACATTTTGTGAAGGAGGAATTATGGTGTGGGGTTGTTTTTCAGGAGTTGGGCTTGGCCCCTTAGTTCCAGTGAAAGGAACTTTGAATGCTCCAGGATACCAAAACATTTTGGACAATTCCATGCTCCCAACCTTGTGGGAACAGTTTGGAGCGGGCCCCTTCCTCTTCCAACATGACTGTGCACCAGTGGAAAGAGCAAGGTCCATAAAGACATGGATGACAGAGTCTGGTGTGGGTGAACTTGACTGGCCTGCACAGAGTCCTGACCTGAACCCAGTAGAACACCTTTGGGATGAATTAGAACGGAGACTGAGAGCCAGGCCTTCTCGACCAACATCAGTGTGTGACCTCATCAATGCACTTTTGGAAGAATGGTCGAAAATTCCTATAAACACACTGCGCAACCTTGTGGACAGCCTTCCCAAAAGATTTGAAGCTGTAATAGCTGCAAAAGGTGGAACGACATCATATTGAACCCTATGGGTTAGGAATGGGATGGCACTTCAAGTTCATATGTGAGTCAAGGCAGGTGGCCAAACACTTTTGGCATTATAGTGTATTTTGGCATCTGGGTCTAGGGCAGGAATCTGATGAATCTGATGATGATGAAGAATGTTGTTGGTGTGATACATGAGAGCGCAGACAATCAACTATATAGAATATCAATATTAAATTAATATCAGTATTAATGGACTAAAGCACAAGTATTCATAATATGGACATTTTGATTTGCAGGGCTTTTTTTTTAGCTGGAAATAAGACATGAACGTGACAAAAGTGCTACTTTTTTTTTTTTACAAAATGTTCCAAATTTGTCAAATATTGCTAATTTATATCTCTTAAACATCTCACTTTTTGTCATTGACAAATGCACTCTAAATCAAGATGTGTCCAGCGTATAAATAGTTTGTCGGTATGAAGAGACAAGATGTTGTCTATTTACCGGCTGTGTGTTGAGTCCTCTACTCCAGTGTTTTTCAACCACTGTGCCGCAGCACACTAGTGTGCCGTGAGATGCAGTCTAGTGTGCCGTGGCCCGTGGGAGATTATCTAATTTCACCTATTTGGGTTATAAATATTTTTTGCAAAGCAGTAATTCTAGTCTGCAAATGATGTGTTGTTGTTGAGTGTCGGTGCTGTCTAGAGCTCGGCAGAGTAACCGTGTAATACTCTTCCATATCAGTTGGTGGCAGCCGGTAGCTAATTGCTTTGTAGCTGTGGAAACAGCGGGAGGCAGTGTGCAGTTAAACTAAAAATAAACAAAAAGGTGAGTGTCCCCATGAAAAGGCATTGAAGCTCAGGGAAGGCTATGCAGAACGAAACTAAAACTGAACTGGCTACAAAGTAAAGAGAATGCTGGACGACAGCAAAGACTTACTGTGGAGCAAAGACGGCGTCCACAAAGTACATCCGAACATGACATGACAATCAACAATGTCCCCGCAAAGAAGGATAAAAACAACTGAAATAGTCTTGATTGCTAAAACAAAGTAGATGTGGGAAATATCGCTCAAAGGAAGACATGAAACTGCTACAGGAAAATACCAACAAAAGACAAAAAGCCACCAAAATAGGAGTGCAAGACAAGAACTAAAACACTACACACAGAAAAACAGCAATAAACTCCAAATAAGTCACAGCGTGATGTGACAGGTGGTGACAGTACACCTACTTTGAGACAAGAGCTATATTGATGCATGCTTGGTTATGCTTTAAAGTCGTATCCAACAATTGCGACAACGACTTTTTACTGTCAACTGAGTTTAGTTTTTTAATGATTTCTGCTGGTGAAAAATGTGCCTTGGCTCAAAAAAGGTTGAAAAACACTGCTCTACTCTAATCTTTGTACACCTATGACTGGACCTCGTCCAACCCCAGTAACACCATTGTAAAGTTTGCAGATGACACCACCCGAGTGGGTTGCATTTCAGGGGGAGACTGGTCAGCATACAGAGCAGAGGTCCAAAGGCTGGTCGATTGGAGCAGGGGCGCCGAAAAGGGGGGATAAAGGAGACGGATTCTAGGGGCCCATGATGGAGGGGGGCCCAGAGAGGCCCCTAATGATGATGAAATTATAATACAGGGGGCCCTGTAAAGATTATTTTCATGGGGCCCAAAATCCCTAGCGGCGCCCCTGGATTGGAGTAACGAAAGCAGCCTGACAATTGACAATAATAAAACCAAAGAACTCATCATGGACTTCGGGAAGCGTGGAGCTGACAATCAACAGGATCTGTGTGGAGGCTTCAAATTAGAATTTAATTTCAAGTTCCTTTGAACCCTCATCTCAAACAAGCGGACGTGGACAGACAACTGTGAACAAGGCACGGCGGCGACTTTCCTGAGGATTTTTAAAAAAAGAACGATGTCCGTCAAAAAACTGCTGGTCCTTTTCTACCGATCCACCATAGAGAGCATTCTCATGTTTGGTTTACTGGGAGCTCAGCAGCTGACAGGAAAACTATAGAGATTCGCTTGTCAACTACCTTCTTTAGAGGAACTTGCAAATTGTAGATTTCTCTCCAAACCCACAAACATACCAAAAGATACAGTCTTTTGGTATGTTTGTGGGTAACTTTTTCCCCTCAGGGTGTCTCAAAACAAGAACAAGCAGATTTAGGAACAGCTTCTTTCCAGAAGTAGTGGCTGTCCGACACGGTCACAAAAATCATGAGAAAATACATCAAGGAACTGCACTTTTTTAATAGTCCTTTATCTCTTCCTAGGACTTCTACTATTTATAACTGTTATGTGTTTGACTGTGTGAATGAATATCTATGCTGATTGTTTTTTTGTATGGCTAAATATTTTACTCCAATTTTATTGTATTTTTAATGCAATAACAATAAAGACTGTGATTGATTGAAGGGTTTTAAAGTTCATTTATTGCTCCATTAAAAAAAACAACCAAAAATTCAAAAACTGCCTAGCCATTTATTTGAAGGCCAGCCAGCGTTTGGGGTTGTCCACCAGGATCTTGTCCACCTGCGTCTGCGTGATGCCCCTGGCTAGCATCTTGGGAACGATGTTAGTCAGGATGTGTGAGTAGCCGTGGCCGCCATATTTGGTTAAGCGGTTCTTGGTGTGGATGTCGTGCGCGATGACGATCTTGTCCTCGTAGCCCTCTTTTACAAGGAACGCCAAGCTGGACGAAGAGAAGCAGAAAGAAAGCTGAAGAGCTGTGACCATCTTTGGGATCGAATAACAGGGCATTGATACGTTGATTATACATATGGTTTTTTTCAATTGACTTCAAAACAACATTGCAAAATAGTTGTACTTGTAAATTCAGAGTATATGACCACATTTCAATGGTCACATCGACGTCACAACCTGACATTGAATAAATGTCGTCAAAAAGCATGTTGCTTCAACGTTATGTTTGAGTTGCTCAACTTCAGGACCTAATTCAACAAGTTCTCAACGTTCTTTTAATGTTTTGTGCCTGCTGGGATATTTTTTCATATTTTCCACATGAAATAACGGAAATATTGCTCACCCAAATATGAGACAATAGTTTCCCCTTGGAAAAAAGCTTGAAGAAGACAGATTGCAAAGAGGTTTCTTGTGACATGGCAATAGGGGGAAAGGGTGTCCCAAATGTCGTTAGCAAACAACAGAGGAGTAGTACTTGCTTTATTATGCTATGACATCATGGTGTATGTGACACTAGTTCACTCTTCCCCCCCATCAAACCACCCAAACTCAACTTTAAATATAGTTTAATTAAACATATATTAATCTATGTAACACATAAACAAGTACAAACAATAATAGCGATAACAACCAATTTAGATTAAATCATAGCAATATAAAAAAACAAATTAATTTTTTGTTGAAATTGTTTTAATTTCTGTTTTTTTTTCCCTTTTACACTTATTTTACCACCTTAGAGTCCATGCTTTTTGCGTCAAATAAAGTTGAGTAAAATGTTAATTAAATGCAAAAATCCTTACATTTATTGGTGCAATACATCTTTGGACAATTTTGACCAATGTTTTATGTCAAAGCATAATAATTCTGCAAATGTATCAATGAGTGCTTTAAATACATCATGCTTGTGGAAAGTACTTTTTTCAAACTTTTGTTTTGTTAGCGCAATCAGACAGGATGTGGCGCACAGCGCTATTATTGTGACGGCAGGAAGTGTGCTGTGCTTCTGTCCCCAGCTTGACGAGTAAGTAAAAAAGAGAGAAAGCCTCTCAAGTAGCAACTGCTGTTCTGTTGGTACATTGATGTTACATCGATGATGTCATGCACAACACTAACAGATGAGATGTGTTGTGGGTGTATGGATTGTTCTTGTTGGCTTAAGATTTGTAGTTTAGTCGCTGTTTCAAGTGGCAGTCTCAACATTGTTTAGTTCAGGACTTGGGGGATCAGTGTTTCGGGGAGAAATTGGCGGTACTGGACACATTATTTTCCCAAATAAAATGTCGTCAACTACAATTACCACAACATATATCCATACCAAACAGTCAATAATAAAAATATTAATGTTTTTATTACATACCATTGTTCTCTGTTTGGCTAATTTCACTTGAACAAACCTTTTCTTGCATTCCAAACTACAAAATAGTAAAATTATGTACTGTATTTTTCGGACTATAAGTCGCAGTTTTTTTCATAGTTTGGCCGGAGGTGCGACTTATACTCAGGAGCGACTTATGTGTGAAATTATTAACACATTACTGTAAAATATCAAATAATATTATTTAGCTCATTCACGTAAGAGACTAGACGTATAAGATTTCATGGGATTTAGCGATTGGGAGTGACAGATTGTTTGGTAAACGTATAGCATGTTCTATATGTTATAGTTATTTGAATGACTCTTACCATAATATGTTACGTTAACATACCAGGCACATTCTCAGTTGGTTATTTATGCCTCATATAACGTACACTTATTCAGCCTGTTGTTCACTATTCTTTATTTATTTCAAATTGCCTTTCAAATGACTATTCTTGGTGTTGGGTTTTATCAAATACATTTCCCCCAAAAATGCAACTTATATATATATTTTTCCTTCTTTATTATGCATTTTCAGCAGGTGCGACTTATACTCCAGTGCGACTTATACTCCGAAAAATACGGTAAGTATGCCAATACTCAAGGCTCCAATTACGGTATTGTATCGGAAGTGAAAAAGTTGTGTTACACTGTTGTCTGATACTACTTTGTCCAAAAATGGATCTTGCAAAAGACGGGTGTTCTATTAAGACAATTCGGTTCTGCGTTCCAGGAATCAACATCTGGTGACATGGAAAGGAACAACTACTTGAAAGGTCTCTCACGTCTTGACTCTCTGGCTGTCGCTTGGCATGTCCATGTCCAAGTGGAAAGGGTAGTTGAGCATCTCGGTTCCAAACAGGTCGTATTCCAGGTAACTTCTCAGCTCAGCAAACTCCAGCAGTTCGGCCTCACTGAAGATGGTCCTAATAAAAGTAGATATTGTTCATCTATTTATAACTGACACAATACTGACTGTATGTTCAAAGTACAAGTCGTAAACCAGGAGTGTCAAACGTACGGCCCGCGAACAGGTTTTATCCGGCCCGCGTGATGAGTTGGCCAAGTATAAAAATTAGCAGTTTTTTTTTTTTGAACGAAAGAAACTGCTGTTCTAAATGTGTCCACTGGATGTCACAATAGCAATTCTGTTAGGCAAGCAAACGGTAAAGGGGAACCCACATGAAACTTAAAACCTGCCGTTTTACGTCTTCTGCTACGAACACATGGTCATTCGGCACCCTCGTTGCCCCAAAATGTCTCTGTCGAACACGAGAAAAGTGAACTTAACCCTTTTGAATAGTTTTTACCTCCGTTTCTCACGGTTTGTTGAGTTAGCACTGGATTGATACAAAGGAGGTATTTGATACCTAGAAGAGTTTACATGTTGTGTTTTTGTGCAATCCCAGAAAGACTGTGACTTAAAGTTTATTCCTGGCTTTGTAGATACACTGAGACCAAGTCTAAGCTTATTGTGTTTTTGAAACTGCACCAATTTCCTCCGAATTGTCAACACATTTAAAGTGTTTTGTCCAGAGGATTATTTGTGATTTGCACATTTTCAGAATGTGCTTGTTCTATTTTTGGCCAAAGTAAAAAAGAAAACTACCTGAAGTTGTCTTTATTTTTAAGTTATCACGCCATGATTTTACCATTCCGGCCCACTTGGGAATAGATTTTCCTCCTCAAATGAGTTTGACACCCCCGTCGTAAACTATATTTTAGCTCCATAACACGAGTGTTTTCCCGCCTGTACATTGAAAATGAACATGACAATACTAAAGCTGTTTCTAGGGACCATATCCAAAGTCCCTTTTGGGGACCTTCATCATGACTAAAATGCTCTTTTTACCTGTCCAGGTGAGACATGACCGTTTTGCCGATGTCACCTCCCGCCTCCTGGAGAACGCGCACCACCTCAGCCGGAGCAGCGGGATTGCGCCCGGGATGGATGATGACGGGGCAGCCCAGCTGGGCTTGAGCCTGCGCCGTGGCCTTTAGCACCTTCCTCTCGCTCTCTGTGATGGGCCAGCTGGTTCCGATCTCGCCGATAACGCCACAGCGGACGTTGGTGCCGTCGGCGCCATGGAGAACCTCGCTGATGATGACATCGGTCAACTGACAAGTAGGACAGAAACCACAATTTAACAAGCTTTTTAGGACGGAAAGTTTGTTCCGTCTAATGCGTGTGGCGGTTAACTTTTCAGTGTCAATGCACATGAAAAAAGGTTGCTGGAATCAATCACTCACACACACACAATATGGTCAGGATAACAAATGGATGCAGATGTTCCTCTTGTCTTATGACTTACAGTATGACTAACATATGACCTTGTTTAAGGCCCAACAACCCTGACTGCACCACTCCGTCACAAACTACCTGATAAATTGTCATATTTGCTTGGGGCTCCAGGTTTGATCCCCGCTTCTGCCATCCTCGTCTCTGCCGTTGTGTCCTTGGGCAAGACACTTTACCCACCTGCTCCACACTGGTTTGTTTGGTTTTCGTTTAGTTTATTAAGGATCCCCATTAGTCTACAGCACAGTGGAGACTATTCTTCCTGGGGTCCAGGCAAAAAACATCACACAATCACAAAACAAAAGATTACAATGCAGTATAACATGATCAATAATACAATTTTGTAATACAAAAATAGCAACAACAAAAAACAAAAAAAACACAATAACTTTGAGTTTACATAATAAGGTTCATACCAAAGATAAAAAGAGCAATATAAAAATAGATGAATATTTTTGCAAAAATAAAACAAAGAACCAATGGCCTATAATATACACAGACACCAAAGACAAACAATAAGTGACGAAAAAGTACCATCCATCCATTTTCTACCCCTCGTCCCATAATGAATAAAATATGACACAAAGTACATACAAAATCAAGATAATATCAATATAAAAACGATAAACAGAAACAAGAATGAATTTAGGCAAAAAATAAGTCAAAAGATGTGGGTTCCACTATTTAAAGCGCTTTGAGTCTCTAGAGCATGCGGCCCCTTTTAAATTCTGGCCCGCCCGACATTCCCATAATTTTTTTTTAGATCTTTAACTTGGAAACTGTAGCCGCCATTATGATGTGCAGTGATGTTTTCAAATTACCGTGAGTCTTGAACTATACAAATTATTTCAATGGTTGGAATCTGCGCTTTTGCATGATATATATATATGGTGATCTAATTAGTTACTATGGTAATCTAATTAGTTACTATGGAAATCTAAGTCACAGCCGCTCAGACGAGGCCCCAATCAGTGTGGGTGGGGAGCCTTTCCACAGAGTGTTTCCAGAGCGAGCCTGAAAATGCGGGTGTCAGGGACAGATGCGGAAGGAGATTTTTACCACAAAGTTCTAAAGATTAGTGATATATCAGATGTATCAGATTGTAGGTGTTTTTTTACCCTTCGCGTTCATATTTTGCTGTGTTTGTTGCGTTTTGCTTGATTGTAAAATATGTCGATGGAGAGGGGGTGTGACGTTCATATGTTGTCAATATTCAGTGTTTTATCGTTTATAGATAATATTGTAAATCCCACATTCTTTATTTTCATGTACATTCTGGGTGTCTCATTATTTTCATGTACATTCTGGGTGTCTCATTCAGAAAAAAAAAGTCAAATTCCATTCCGTTTTTTTAAGGCGGTCTGTCATAACGTTTTTAACTTTCAATCAGACATTATTGTGAGGTTTTGTATCAGTGTTCCTAAAAATAGATATACCGGCCCCCAGACACATTATTTTCTCTAAATTTGGCCCCCCACCCGAGTCAAAATAATTGCCCAGGTCTTTTCCTGTATTTTACTCAAGCCATTAAAAAACAGTAAACGCGGTGGGCTAATTGCCTTCTAGAAGCCAGCAGCTACACGACAGCTAAGCACAAAATAGCACACAAGCGAGACAAACGTAATAGGTCCTTCATTGAACTGATGTGGGATCTGAGCCGAGGTTGTCGTTGTGGCATTGTGCGGCCCTTTGAGACATTTGTGATTAAGGGCTATATAAATAAACTTTGATTGATGGAACAAATGTCTTAATACAAACAAGTATCAAATAAGTATAGTTGCATATTACTTACACATAACAAGTGTACAAGGCAGAAGAATGAGTAGGGGTGCTGAATTTTTTCAAATTCACACCCGAATTGTGATTCTTATCTACCCCGATCCTAAATAGATTCATAATTGTGTGTGTGTGTGTGTGTGTGACTTCAATACACACCTTCTCCACACTCATCTTCCTGGTGGCGTCGCTGTGCGTGCAGTCCACATAGTAGCCCGCCCCCGCCACAATGTGGACCCCCGTCTCCTTGGCCAACTTCCTCAGGGTGGGCAGGTCCCGGTCAATGCCCGTGGTGGTGTTCTCCACGATGGCGCCCCCGCCGGCCTTCCTGTAGGCCAGCAGCTCGTCGCGCACGGCGGCCGTCTCCTGCTGCAGCAGCAGGTTCTGGCGGCTGCTATACGGGTTCTGCCTGAGCCAGTGCATGTGCTGCATGTGGAAGGGGTCCTCCGCAATCTTCTCCTCGCCCGGCGGCGGGGGGACGTAACAGCACCCAAAGGTCATGGTCAGGTGCTCGTGGGTCATGGTGCGGCCCAGCTGGTCCGGGTCCAGCAGACCCAAAACGGTCTGGACCTTGCTGCTCAGCTCCGGCATGGCAGGTACTTGGCGTTTCCTGCAAGCTGTCAAATGCAAAACAGGCAGTGATTAATGATTGACAGGCTGTCAGACTGTGCACACATTTTTGACTGTCAGGTTAGTACACAGAGCAGACAAGCTCAGCAGAGCATGCAGAGCAGTACTCTAAATTACGAACTAAAGTAGTATGACAGAATGAAGCATACTTAAAAGCTTAGTCTTAGAAGCTTATTTCGCTGCAGGCTGCATGTACAACAAGCTAAGATCCTTTCATTCCAGCAAAAACGGCTTGAAAAAGATTAACACTGCAATTTCACCGACCTTTATTGGCGATGAGGAACGCCGCTGACCTTTATTCTGAACATTCGACTGTTCCCCTCTCAGATTCGCAGGGCAAGAGAAGCCATAGATATCGTACATGAATAGATGCCGCATTGGGCGCTGCCGCGCAGGAAATTCGGCCGCCATCTTGAACCGGTCGCCTTACTCCTCTTTGAGCAGCAGAAAGAACAAGGAAGAACGCGGCGGACCGTGGGAAACAGGTCACGGGGGATTACTTTTCACAAGTAAGAGTGAACTTTTCTGTTGTTTATATTTTGTGAATTGAATATTATTGTACTGTATGTAATATGTCAATACCCACCAGCGAAATTGTTGCCAGCTGCTGCAGCTAGCTTAGTTAGCTCCTGTGCCAGTGACCCGGATGTGACCTGAGTCATTTTCGTTAACACTAAACTTAGTTTAAATTACAACAGACACAATAATGCTATAAAACAAATAGTATTGGTATAACATTTACCAGCGATTTTTTTCTACAGAATGTACATGTATTTCACTACTGTCATATCTTAATATACATTTACTTGAAAATATAAACAACTGAACATATGACTGAACAATAGTTTGTCATCAAGTCAATTTGGCTGTTGGTGTATTTACAATATTAGTAGTTTTGTTTCATCATCAACAGATGTGCATCAAAATATGAGTGTCATTACAACAGTTGTATACGGAAATGATTATGTTATGTATTACAGTATTACACAGCATCACTAGAGTAAAAAAAAAAGTAGTGAATAGAAGGGGGAAGAAAACAAGAAGAAGAAAATAATTTAAAAAAATAAATACAAATTATATATATATATATATATATATATATATATATATATATATATATATATATATATATATATATATATATATATATATATATATATATATATATATATATATATATATATATATATATATATATATATATATATATATATATATATATATATATATATATATATATATATATATATACACGTTGAACAAGCAGACCATGTCTGTTTACAGTGGAAGTCTCTGCTTAGTCAGCACCTGCAGTGAGCAAACTCGTCCAAAAGATGGCGCCATAGCACAAATAAAAACACATCTTTTCATTTGTTAGGATGTGCATGTCAAAGTAAAGTCTTCCAATTATATATTTAATTTTTTTATAAACCTTTATTTATAATATTCAACATTCACAAACAAGCAAATAAATAATAACAACCAAAACAAGTACAGAAACAGTACAATACAGCGCCAGGGGGGTTGTAAACTCAATACAGCAACTACATGTGTAAAGCCATAGGCTCACACAAGTTCCGTAAATAATCCAAATTTGGAGCACAGCATCATAGTTTTCACAGCTTTTTGGTTGTTAGAGGTTGTTAAAGCGTTTTAAAGTAAAGTTCTAATTATTTTTTAAAGGCACAGAAACTTACATTTATGAATATAAAACTTAGCCAATAGTATAATGAGGTTGCAAAGGTAAAATTCCTTTAAAAAAAAAATTCTCACACTGTGTATATCCAAATAGTACATATTTAAAACCATGCACAAATTTGTCATGAAAGTCTTCCAATTTAAAGTGTGATGCATGCAAATGCCCGTCATAATCAGATAATTTTTTGTCAGGGTCCACGTACACCGTAACATTCTAATTCGAATGATGATCAGAATAAATAAATGTTGTCCATGTACACAAATTTACTGTTGTGGATGGTAAGTATGTTTGTATAATGATCTCCTTTAAACGATTTTTAAACGATTAAACGATTCCCCACATCTGCGGTCCCCTCCAAGGTTTCTCATTGTAGCCCATTGGGCTGAGTTTTTTCTTGCCCTGATGTGGGATCTGAGCCGAGGATGTCGTTGTGGCTTGTGCAGCCCTTTGAGACACTTCTGATTAAGGGCTATATAAATATAAACTTTGATTGATTGATTGATGACAAGGAAGTGTTTAAAATGTAGACAAAATAAATCATGACCCCTTTAAGAGCTTGCCCTTGACATTGAGCTGACAGTTGGGCTTTCAGCTCGGTGCCTGGCACACTCGTCTCTCATTCAAGAGCACACAGGTTTGAGATCCGGGCGGAACGGAGGCAGGGTCTGCACCAGGCTGGACCAGACGGTTTCCACAAGCATGTTGCTAGTACGACAACTACCGTGAAGTGTCATGCTAATCAAATTTGCACGGCGCCACATGATCGCCTGCCGCCTCCAACAGTGGAGATGATCTTGGACTTCAGGAAAGTCAAAGCCCCACCATCCCCCCTCACCCTGATTGACTCTCCCACCCCCGTCTCCATTGTGGACTCCTTCCGTTTCTTGGGCACCACCATCACCCAGGACCTCCAGTGGGAGCCGACCATCAGCTCCCTCATCAAGAAGGCCCAGCAAAGGATGTACTTCCTGCGGCAGCTGAAGAAACTTAAGGTGCCGACCGAGATGCTGGTGCTGTTCTACTCAGCCATCATCGAGTCCATCCTCACCTCCTCCATCACCGTGTGGTTCCCCGGCGCCACAGTCCGGGACAAGCATCGACTGCAGCGCATCGTACGTGCTGCTGAGAAGGTGATTGGCTGCAAACTCCCATCCCTCCAGGACCTCCAGGACCAGGAGGCGTGTGGGTCGGATCACAGCTGACTCTTCTCACCCTGGACACAAACTATTCTCCCCTCTCCCCTCAGGCAGGAGACTACGGTCCATCCAGACCCACACCTCCCGCCACCTGATCAGTTTTTTCCCCTCGGCCATCAGACACATGAACAATAACAAGATCTGATAGCTCAGTTACAGCTCATGTTTACAGGTTTACAGCTATTCTGTGTTATGTGTTTTATGTTGCATGATTGCACCAAGTAAAATTCCTAGTTTGTGAACCAGTTCTCAAACAATGGCAATAAAAACTATTCTGATTCTGATTCTGATTCTGCTTGCCGCGTCTCACTAAAAGTGTCCTTTAGAAACACACACAGTCCTGACTGACCAACCTGTGGACAACAGAACTGCTTTTGCTACTTTTTTTTTTAATTGTGTGCTTATGTCCTCCAAAATTCAGTGTGGAGCTCTTGTCCTCGTTTTGGGATTGTGCATTTTGACACACGCTTCCCCAACTGACTCCACAAACGCCTTCTGCAAGATTGTGTGGTAAGAAACGATCATTTTACTTTGAATGCAGAGGTACAATACCTGATTGCTGTGCAGGCTGCTTGCTGTGCTGTGCAGCCAGGCTAACATGGCCGTTGTGACTCAGATTGAAACCATGGGCTCCTACAAGGTAACAAAGGCAAGATTTCCTCAATGGATTAATTGTGAATAATCTCCTCTCTGCTTTACACCAGCTGGGCCGGGTCACTCCACTGCTAATCCACGCCAACCACACCTCAGCTGTTGGTCAGGTGTAGAGCGTTAACTTCACCTTATCTTCCACAGCCGTGGGCCTCGGCTGCCGCGTAGATGTAAGCCGCATTACTTGATTCATCACAAAAATATTCAAAACATCTAAGAGTTTCTTTGGATGGCTCTCCTGCAGGGTACATCCATGTCGGCCTTCTGGTCCAGCCTGTTTGATAACGGCACTAACTACTGTAATCTTCGCAACATCATACAAGGTACGCTCATGATTTCTTCCACTTTTTCAATGTTTAGCTCATTTTGCGTTCTCTACGACTGCAAATAAACAATCGCTAAATGCCAATGTCTTAAATTAGCACATCAAAACGAGAAGCATCCCGTGTTAGGAGGCTATAATTTATTAACAGATTATTTTTGCATCATGTACTTCATTTCCCGTAACTGTGTGTTTCATCAGGTGTGAGGAATAAAAGTAGCATGGCCCTAAGAGTAGCCATTATTCACACTCAACACAACCCAACAGCCTTGTGAGCCTCCACAATAAAATCAACTAATTAAGCAGCACAAACACAAAAAATGAACCTCCATGGCTTTAGGGCAGGAATGTCAAACTCATTTTAGATCGGGGGCCACATGGAGAAAAATCAACTCCCAAGTAGGCCGGACTGGTGAAATCACGGCACGATAACTTAAAAATAAAGACAACTTCAGATTGTTTTCTTTGTTTAAAAATAGAACAAGCACATTCTGAAATTGTACAAATCATAATGTTGTTGTTGTTTTTTAAGACAATTACATGTTGCGGTACGGCGTGGCGAAGTTGGTAGATTGGCTGTGCCAGCAATCGGAGGGTTGCTGGTTACTGGGGTTCAATTCCCACCTTCTACCTTCCTAGTCACGTCCGTTGTGTCCTTGGGCAAGACACTTCACCCTTTGCCTCTGTTGGCTGCTGGTTAGCACCTTGCATGGCAGCTCTCGCCATCAGTGTGTGAATGTGTGTGTGAATGGGTAAATGTGGAAATACTGTCAAAGCGCTTTGAGTACCTTGAAGGTAGAAAAGCGCTATACAAGTATAACCCATTTATCATTTATTATATACTTTATTTGTCGTTATTTATATTTTCTGAATAAATTATGTGATAATGTTCATCAGTCAACTCATTGGTGTTATTTTTCAATCTATCAAAATCAAATTACAGTATGTTATTTATGTAGTTTGATCATTTTCCTCGACTGATGTACTAACATGTGGTTTATTTTGTACATCATGTACAAAGATACAAAGAATTGCTATTGCGACATCCAGTTGACACATTTGGAACAGCTGTTTCTTTCATTAAAAAATTTCAGGTTAATTTTTATACTTAGCAAATTCTTCCCGCGGGCCAGATAAAACCTGTTCGCGGGCCTGATCCGGCCCTCGGGCCGTACGTTTGACACCCTTGCTTTAGGGGGAGCTCAGGCGCCGTATTTATCAAGCGTCTTAGAGTGCCATTTTACACTTAAGTCCTGAGAATTTGCGAAATTTAGTCCTACTCTCAAACTTAAGAATAAAAGCTATTTATCAACTATCTTAAGTCTAAGAATCACTCCTACTCTCCACGATATTTAAGAGACCTTCAGAGGTGTCCTAAGGGGTTAGGAGTTGCCAGCGGGGGATGGCACTGAGGCGAGAGAGACGTGCGCAAACGTTCAGGGAGCGGAAGGATGTCCTGGCTTTGTTTGATGACGAGCAGCTGATCAAACGGTATCGTTTAGACAGAGCGGGTATTATTTTTATATATATATATATATATTATATATATTATTATATATAGAGCCACCCACACCAGTTTCAAATTAGTTGCCTAATTAATGAATTGGAAAGAAAAGGAAACATTTATTTTTGATTCATTGCCAATATTGTTTGTTTGTTTTGTATTGTTTTGTAGTTTAGTGTCAAAATATACACTCCCATTGTCCACTTAAATATTTCTAAGATATTTCTTTATTCTTAGACAAGGGATTCCCTTCTGTGATTGGTCATTTCTATGGACACAGAAACGACACTTAAGATTCAGTCCTACACTTCGCTGAAAGTGTGAGTAAGACGCTTGATAACTAACTTTTAAGTGCAGCTTTCAGCGAATAATTTCTTTACTCTAAAGTCAACTCTTAGCAGACTTCTTCGGAGTAATTCTAAGAAGCTTGATAAATACGGCCCCAGGAGTCAAAAATCACCCAAACACAAACAATTACTCCTGACAACAGCTTCAATTTTTGGAGTGTTTCTTAATTACAGTTTTTGTCCACCCTTGAACACAACACACAACATTTATAACAGAGATGGTGGAATCAGGGCGTTGGTTTACTTATATTAATTCGGAGGAAAAACTCTCTGAAGCTTATGTTGTCGTAACAGGTGCATCCTCCTTTTTTCAATTTACAGGTAGGACAGACAACTTATTCAACTCGCAACACTGCCAACTAGTGTTCATTGTGAGAATGACATGGGAGCACAATAGTGAAACTTAACACTCCCATTTGCTCTCACAACAACAAAATACAATTCACTTCACATATATATTCTCATGTATGGTTACTGGTATATTTGAGCTCATTTAATTTCCTTTACTTATGTCCTCTGTGTATTTAATTTTATATTTGCATGTTTCATGGCACATTATCTGCATGTTATATTGGCTGCATTTCTCATAGTTGTTTGTGTGCCATGTTGTTCCAGACCACAGCAAACGTTACCCAGCTTGCAAAGATTGTAATAAATTCATTAGAAGAAGACAGCCTGCCGTTTCCTTAAACTTGGACACACACATTTTTCTGAGCCAGCCTCCATTTTATTAAAGTTTTCCAATGCTGCAAAAATGTGTCGAATAGAAATTTAAATACAACATTTCTGTCAACGAAGATTGAGCTTTTGATAGTAGACTAATATAGACACTTACATCATGGGTTACTTTCATTATAACACTTACAGTATATAAGGATTTACATTTTTTGCAGCTCCAGACAGATTTTTTGTTGTTTTATTTTTGGTCCAAAATGGCTCTTTCAACATTTTGGGTTGCCGACCCCTGGGTTAGTTCATAGCATAATCAATCAGGTCTACAGCAGATATTCCCACATGCTGGTTAATGTGTCAGTGACAAATAAAAATGTCAAGTTTTGAAAAAAATATGATTATTTAATTATAGCATTTTACACACACACACACACACACACACACACACACACACACACACACACACACACACACACACACACACACACACACACACACACACACACACACACACACACACACACACACACACACACACACACACACACACAAGCAGACTACAGAGAACATCTCTCACAAAAGGATCACATGGTCTACCTGAGCAAACATTTCACTTTTACAGTACATCTTTCCCTTTATAAACACACCTCTTACACTGAAGGGCTGATGTTATGTTGACATAATTGTGTTTAAATTAACATGAGTTAAATAACATAGCATCTGTGACGACGTGGCGACTTACCCAGGGTGTACCCCTCCTTCCACCAGAATGAAGCTGGGATAGGCTCCAGCACCCCCCGCGACCCGACAGGGACCAGCGGTAGAAAATAGACAATTAACATAGCTTTGAAAGCTTTAACAACAACAAAAACTTCTATAGCTGAATCAGACACGCAGATAAAATCAAAGCATATCTTTAAGACTACTTTACAGTACAGAATATGTGTATGGTCCACACACAATGTCACACTTGTCATTAATGTGTGTGTCTGCCCACAGAGTGAAGTGTGAGCATTTCACAGAACAGATCATGTATGCATGTACATCACTTTCAGTCTTTTGTGATAGCCATTCCACTGAACCAGTGCCATTTGCTTATTGTAACTCTCTCAAAATAATCTTAAATTTCTGTATTTTTTTCCAACTCTAAATCTGAGAATAGACGTATGAACTACTCTTAATTTCTGTTGGCCCATTGCAGTCAACTTTATTTTATCTTTGTACAATATTTCTTAACCCAGGATGACTTATTTGAGCCACAAGACAGAGTTTTTAGGTATACAATTAGCAAAAACATGCATTGCCTTTATGCGAATAGTAGGGCACCACAAGATTCAATTTGATTCGAATCTTGGGGGTAATGATTCAATTCAGAATCGATTCTCGATTCAAAACGATTCTCGATTCAAAATCAATATTTTTTTAAATAACATTGTTTGCCAGTTCTAGGAATAACTTCATTCCTCCATAAAATAAATAAACAACTCTGATTAATTTATATATTACTTCAAATAAAACTGGTTTTTTTTAATTAAAATTCTACCCAAACATTTACAAAAGTGGCTGAAAGGGACATATTTTTGAAAAAACAAACAAAAAACAAAGCAATCAATTATTGGATTTTTTAAATAGATTAATAATCGTAAAAAATAAGAATCGGGATTTGTAGAAAAATCGATTTATTTACATTTAAATGTATTTTATTTTTTCTGAATGGTGCATCTTCCTGTGGATCAAGTGACCTGTGTAGTGTTTCACATTTTTCAAAGGGTTGTTATGATAACAGGAGTGAGAGAAAATCTGAGGACCCAAATAAAGTGTGAATTTTAACTACGGTATTTTGCGGACTATAAGCTGCTACTTTTTTCCAATGCTTTGAACCCAGTGGCCTATAGTACGGTGGGGTTAATTTATGGATTTTTTTTCGTTAACAGCCATAATACCTTGTATTCAACAAAAACATTTTATATTACACCAACAGAGACACTTAAAAGGTGTGTTATTGTTTGTGCTATGGTGCCATCTTTTGGACGAGTTTGCTCACTGCAGGTGTTGCTGGTTGAAAATGTACTTCCTGTTTCGTGCCTTGAACCAGAAGTAAAATCGTCCACAGAGTTTCTGCTCGAAAGGATTTTCATTCATTACTCCAAGCAATGTTTGTAAGTTTTACAATATAACTAAAACAATTCATGCTTAGCAAACCATCCCATGTGTGATGTCTGTAGGAGTTTTTTCATGCATATTTGTACGTGCTACCGTAGTGTAATCTGGCTAGCGCTGCGGGCATTAGCAAATATGCTAACACGTTTACAAGTTTACAAGTGTCTGTGTTAGTATTACTTACAATGACATTCTTTTTGTATTGTTTCAGTTTTGTAAATTCACCAAAACTTCACCGTTGAGTTATTGAGTCTATTTAGCTGATTAGAGAGCTAGCTTCCGCAGCTAGCGGGTTCATGACGATGACTTCTGTTTTGTTTGATCATCCGTTTTACTGCCGTGTTACAGGCACTGTTTGGAAACAATTAAGATATATAAATAAACATTTACAAATATCTCGTATATATCTGCGGCTTTATTGTCCGGTGCGGCTAAAATAAGTGAATATTTTTTCTTCTATAATTTGGTGGCACAGGGGTTAGTGCGTGTGCCTCACAATACGAAGGTCCTGAGTATCCCTGAGTTCAATCCCGGGCTCGGGATCTTTCTGTGTGGAGTTTGCATGTTCTCCCCGTGACGGCGTGGGTTCCCTCCGGGTACTCCGGCTTCCTCCCACCTCCAAAGACATGCACCTGGGGATAGGTTGATTGGCAACACTAAATTGGCCCTAGTGTGTGAATGTTGTCTGTCTATCTGTGTTGGCCCTGTGATGAGGTGGCGACTTGTCCAGGGTGTACCCCGCCTTCCGCCCGAATGCAGCTGAGATAGGCTCCATGTCCAATCTATCCATCCAAATGGATGGATAGATGGAATTTGGTGGGTGCAGCTTAAATACTCTATAGTCTAGAAAATACAGTACACTCTGTTCTTTTAAGAATAAAGTATAGCAAATGGGATAAGAAATAACATATATATATATATATATATATATATATATATATATATATATATATATATATATATATATATATATATATATATATATATATATATATAAATAAAGAAATTAAAAAAATATGAAATATTACAATTTTTACATTTTATGATTAAGTCTAACTTTAGGAAGCAGGCACAGGCAAAAACATTGCAATTTTTCCAGTGCTTTAATACTTTAAAATTATATTTTTTCTCAATGTGCATTTAAATCAATGTGCACAACACTTTCTCTAATAGGAAATGTAGTTAAAATGCATGATAAAATAGTTTCCTCATGATGCAAATGGAACCGATTAAGTGTAAGGGCCCACTTTCTTAAAAATATTGCTGTGGCTGGAGGTGTTCGGTTTTTACTTGCTTGTTGGTTTCAGTTACTCGCAAGTTGATGGTGCTGACATGTCAGAATTCATAAATCATAGTCTGCATTCTTTCAGTTCTGTGGACTCAGAGGTTGCTGAAGATCTCCTGTTTCTTGCTCCAGTCCATAGGGGGCGCCCTCTTTCTGTTGCGCCCGGCAAGAACCTTTTGCTTCGCCTCGGCCGCTGTGGGGCTCAGACGAAGACCACTGTCTATGAAAGGGTCCGAAACACGCCTGTAGTCCTCATCGGGGACCTCAAACGTTAAACATAAACATAATTATAAACATATCTCATTATTTAGATTCACCTCACACACACACTTATTTCTCTCTCACCTGGAAGTTCATATCAGAGCTACTGATCTCGGATTGGGTGGTAGAGCCGGTTGAGGACTGGGATGCATAGCTCCCATTGGCTCGCGGTTTGGGGGACATGTTTGGGATGGCGGTGTCCGTCAGTGTGACGTGTACGATGGGTGATTCTGTGGTACAAAGGTGTTCAGTGGTGGGCGAAGGCGCGGATGAGGCGACTTCTGTGGAGGATTCGTCCATGTACACCTGTGGGAAGGAGGAGAATACTTTAAATAAATATACATATTTTTGAACAGTGAAAATGCTGGAACCAACCAAGGGGTGTCCAAACTTTTCGTATGACCTTTTAAAAAATGTGCGCATGTGACCCCAGGGAAAATACTTTATCAGTATCATGCAGTATCATGCTTGAAACCCCACTTCAAAATGATGTGCACTACAACACTAATCGAATGTAGCAATTAAAAGTGACTTCCTCATTTTGAAGTTTTTTTAAAAAATGAATTTATTATGGGTCTACTGAAAATGTGACCAAATCTGCTGGGTCAAAAGTATACATACAGCAACGTTAATATTTGGTTACATGTCCCTTGGCAAGTTTCACTGCAATAAGGCGCTTTTGGTAGCAATCCACAAGCTTCTGGCAAGCTTCTGGTTGAATTTTTGACCACTCCTCTTGACAAAATTGGTGCAGTTCAGCTAAATGTGTTGGTTTTCTGACATGGACTTGTTTCTTCAGCATTTAAGTCAGGACTTTGGGAAGGCCATTCTAAAACCTTAATTGTAGCCTGATTTAGCCATTCCTTTACAACTTTTGACGTGTGTTTGGGGTAATTGTCCTGTTGGAACACCCAACTGCGCACAAGACCCAACCTCCGGGCTGATGATTTTAGGTTGTCCTGGAGAATTTGAAAATAATCCTCCTTTTTCATTGTCCCATTTAAAGCACCAGTTCCATGGTGTGCTGTGGCCAAACAGCTACATTTTTGTTTCATATGGCCACAGAACTTTCCTTCAGAAGGTCTTATCTTTGTCCATGTGGTGTCAGATGAAACAAAAATTGAGCTGTTTGGCCACAATACCCAGCAATATTTTTGGAGGAGAAAAGGTGAGGCCTTTAATTCCAGGAACACCAGGCCCACCGTCAAGCATGGTGGTGGTAGTATTATGCTCTGGGCCTGTTTTGCTGCCAATGGAACTGGTGCTTTACAGAGAGTAAATGGGACAATGAAAAAGGAGGATTACCTCCAAATTCTTCAGGACAACCTAAAATCATGAGTTAACAGTTAAAGTACCAATGATTGTCACACACACACACACTAGGTGTGGCGAAATTATTCTCTGCATTTGACCCATCACCCTTGATCACCCCCTGGGAGGTGAGGGGAGCAGTGAGCAGCAACGGTGGCTGCGCACAGGAATCATTTTTGGTGATTTAACCCCCAATTCCAACACTTGATGCTGAGTGCCAAGCAGGGAGGTAATGGGTCCCATTTTTATAGTCTTTGGTATGACTCGGCCGGGGTTTGAACTCACAACCTACCGATCTCAAGGCGTAATGTCCATCCATCCATCCATCCATTTTCTACCGCTTGTAGATAAAAAATATTTAAATAAAATATTGTAATCAGCAATCACTTTTTGTGAATCTGACATTTTTAACAAGCAATTTGTAAGTTATCATTGTGCCTGTGTGACTATAAAATTGATTTATTACTAAATATGATGTGAAAAATAAATAAATGATTGTCCCTGGAAATGTAATTGTGTGTGTGTGTGTGTATAAAAAGGTAATAAATAAGTAAATAAATAAATAAGCAAAGTGAAAATATACATGTCGTGCTGTGGGTGTGATGCCAAGTCTGTGGAACAGGTCGTCTGTTTCCTGGTCGACCACCAGAAGACGCACTTCTCGCTCTTCTGCTCGAATGAGTGCCACAACCTCAGTATGCCTCAGGCATTCGATGTTCACTCCGTTTACCTAAGAAACAGGAGACATGGTATAGGAAACTGTGAAGAGAAGAGGAACTAGTGGTGATGGCTATGATGATGATGAGGATGATGAAGTAGCCATTGTACAAGGTGACAGCGGGAGGCATGTCTCACCTCACAGGACATAAAAAGAAGTTATTTGAGTGGAAGCAGGTTGATTTGCATGACACAATTTCCTCTCCACAACAATAAAATCTGTTTGTGACCAACCTGTCCTTCGCTGGTTATATAACTATGGATTTTTGGCCTTTCACCCTGTAAACACCGTCTCTCTCACTTCCTGTCTAACTAAGACACTTTAATTCCAGCTGATCTGCTTCAATCCAATCACACCGCAAATCAGTGCACAGACCTGATTAATACAAAGAGCGATGGTGCTGCTTTTCCAATCAACTGCCTTCACGTAACTGACATGTAATGTAACATGTAATGTGACATGTAACATAACATGTTCAGGTCAGTTCATTTCATTCCAGACATGCATACCAGGTTACATTTGTGCACAAACTCAGGTTGACAGTTTTACATCTCAAGACGTCCGAAAAGGAGTAGAAAGAAGCAGACCTTGTATATGTGACATATCATGTAACATGACATGTAACAAAACACGCAATATGATATGTGAAGTGACGTGTAAACTGACATAACCTGACATGCATAGTGGCATGTAACGTGACATATAACATGATGTCTAACTGACATGTAACATGGCATGTCACATAACATGTAACGTGACATGTAATATAAGAGATAACCTGACATGTAACATGAAATCTAACATGACATGTTAAGTGACATGTAACATAACATGTAATATGATATGTAAAATGACATATAACATGACATAACATCACATCTAACATGGCAAGTAATATAACATGCAATGTGACATGTAACATGACATAACATGGCATGTTACACATAATGTAACATGTAATGTGACATGTAACATGACATGTAACATAACACACAATGTGATATGTGAAGTGACATAACATGACATGTAACGTGGCATGTAAAGTGACATATAACATGACGTCTAACATGACATGTAACATGACATCTAACATGGTGTGTCAGATAACATGGAATGTGACATGTAACATACAATATAACGTGACATGTAACATGACATCTAACATGACATGTTAAGTGACATGTAACATGATATGTTAAGTGACATATAACATGACGTCTAACATGACATAACATCACATCTAACATGGCATGTAATATAACATGCAATGTGACACGTAACATGACATGTAACATATCTTGCAACATGTAACGTGACATGTAACATCACATCTAACATGACATGTAACATAACATGTAACATGATATGTAAAGTGACATATAACATGACTTCTAACATGACACATCACATCTAACATGGCATGTAACATAACATGCAATGTGACATGTACCATGACATATAACATGATATGTAACATGACATGCAACCTATAATGTAACATGTAACATCACATGTAACATAACATGTAATGTGACATGTAAAGGGACATGTCAAGTGACATAATGAGACATGTAACATGACATGTAACAAGACATGTAATGTGACTTGAAAGGTGACATGTAACATGACATGTTACGTGAAAAGTAAAGTGACATATAACGTGACATGTAACAAGACATGTAATGTGACATGAAAAGGGAACTACTCATGCATCATTTGGGGATAGAAATACAAAGCAGGGAAGCCCCTGGCGTGTTTACCTCCACCAGTCGGTCTCCTGGCCGCATGTCAGCACACTCGGCGGGTGAGTGGGGGTCCACCGAGCGTACAAATTGTCCATATTTGACCTTGTTGCTGTGCAGGTTAAAACCATAGCCGTGTTCCCCCTTCACCAGATGACACAGGCGGGGAAGGAGTTCGATTGCTGGTTCTGGCGAGGCCTCCGTCTGTAACGTGGGAACGTTTCAAATGGTAAAAATTCCCAAAGGTATAAAGAAACATGGTCACACTGAAGCTGGAACCTATTCCAGTTACCGTAGGGTAAAAGGCGGGGTACAACTTTGGCTGGCCGCCGGTCGTAGTAGTAGATGATCAAGTTTAACACAAATCCCATTCAACATACTATACAGTAGTTTGCATCAAAATGTCATCACAAAATTACAATTTGGATATAAAACTTGAAATCAGGTTGAAACCCATTTGAGTTTTGTTATAGTTAAAACATTTTACAGCTGCTCACAATACACAGAAGCAAACACTGCATTGACCCGAGTATAAGACAAGCCCTTTTTTTTAAGACCCTTTGATTGAAAAATATTTTTTAAGTACAATTTTCAGTGAATCAGTGGTTGTAACTGCATATAAATATTCTCATTTATCCCGGCCATTGTATTCTCAGGGCATTCAACTGATCTTAACTGGACTGTTCAAATTGTCCTATGCTACGTTCACACTGCAGGGTCGGATGTCTAATTCAGATTTTTCTTATCAAATCCGATCTTTTTATGTCCTTGTTAACATTACAAAAAAATGATTTTTAATGTGAATGCAACCTGACGTGTATGAGGACATGACGCCATGACATCGCACGCACATGCATTGTTTACGAACGTGAACAATAGCTTTAAACTCTAGTCTGCCTCGGTATTGGAAATTTCAAGGATTTCGTGCAATCAAAGTCAACATTTTCTGAACAAAATTATTGCGCGTTGAAGATTGAGAAGAAAGAAAGTATTTTGGCTCTGGCAGTTTTACGGTATATTTTGCTTCGATGTCTGCTTGAAGAGCATGTCTGTGGGCGAGCAGTGGTGGAACTTTCATGCGAGTTCCTAAAACAAATTAATTTCCTGCTCCGTTGTCAACTTTTTATTTTGTAAACGTATATTTTGGCGAGTAATTATGATGCTTATCGTATTTTGATGAGGTTCTGGTGGGATGAATGCAACCTGAGTGCGGGAGCGTTGACATTGAGGACGCCTGGCATATATATCTGATTTATTTCCACATACAAAAGAGGCCTCGGTCGGCTATGAAAAATTCGGAATTACAATGTTCACGCTGACATAAAAACATTCGATACAGGTCGCATATGGGCAAAAAAAAATCGGAATTGACCTGCAGTGAGGAAAAGTCCTTAGATGACATTTCACTTCTCATCTGAGCAGGCTTCATCAGTTCATGCTCAAAGACTAGTTTGGACAAGTCTGGTCTTAGATGTAGGACTCAAGTATTTAGCCCAGGGGTGTCCAAACTCCGACCCGCTGACCAAGTGCGGTCCACTGGCATCTTCAATCTGGCCATCACAGATTGTCTAGTCTAAACGTCACAAGTTTCATAAGAAGTCTGGACCATGGAATGTTTCCAGCTTAAATTGACATATCTTTGTGTATGTGAGTGTGAATGTTGTCTGTCTATCTGTGTTGGCCCTGTGATGAGGTGGCGACTTGTCCAGGGTGTACACCGCCTTCTGCCCGGATGCAGCTGAGATAGGCTCCAGCCACCCCCGCTAGCCCAAGACGGACAAGCTGTAGGAAATGGATGGATGAATGGATAGTCTAATTGCTAAAAATGTAACACTATTCTGTGATCAGTTGTAGTAAATCAGGTCAATGACCCCAAAGTTTCCCAAATAGTAAAAACACAGCATCAATTTATATGACCAATCCAGAGAACCTTTCTCACTCATGGTTTGAATAAACTAACCAACACAGAAAGTCAACACATATGGTCAAACACAACAAAACCTGCTCACTGAATTATGTGGACATTATACTTTTTTTTTTCCATAATTAACAATCACACCCATTTAAATCCACTACAGATCATGATGGGTAAAATGCAAAACACTCTCTTCACCCTTTGCCATGTTTGGCACATTTTATCTGTTTGATATTTCTGTTTGATTACAAAACTTTAAGGAGGTCGTCAGGGAAATAAACTCGGTAGGAGTCGAACTTTCACATACTCCTAATATTTAATGTTTTATCGTTTGTACTTCATATTGTAGTGTCGTCAGGATCTGATGTGTGGGGGTGTTAATAACAGTGTGGTTGTTTTGTCTTTTAGCGAGTTTGCTTTAATCAATTCAAACTGAAGTGTCTCTGATCCATTAATCCATCCATTTTTTACAGCTTGTCCCTCTCTGGGTCATTTCCTGATCATATTATAAATCCTACGTTCTTTATTTTTGTACAGATTATTGTTGTTATGTCACAACCAACGTTCTGTTGTGTGGCGAAAAAAGTATTAATGTGTACGTGTCTATGTGTGTGTGTGTGTGTGTGTGTGTGTGTGCACCGTCCATATGACAGCGTATTGGCGATGATTACCCTTGAAAATTGGGCTTTACCGCAGGTTGTACTGTATTTTTACATGTTTGACAAACTTCCCTCTTCAATTTGGTATGAAATTAATATGCAGATTTAAATAATTGCAATCCCCGATTATTTGTAAAAACTACTTTGTAAACTTCAGCACTCAGGCACTAAATGAGACAGCAGACGGAGTTGGAATAAATAATAGTAAACAAACAACTAAAGTTAGTGTAGTGATTTTGACATTAAATTGATTTCAGATGCTTTATTTTACTGCATTAGATATATATTTAATATCTACAGTATATCACGACACTAACTTCAGAACTGTATAAATATATTTAATGTGTCTACATTGTGTGTGTATGTACATACGTATGTATATATACTGTATATTAGGGGTGTGGGAAAAAATCGATTCGAATTCGAATCGCGATTCTCACATTGTGTGATTCATAATCGATTCTCATTTGTAAAAAATCGATTTATTTTAATTTTTTATTATTTTGTAATTTATTTATTTTATTTTTTATTTTAAATTAATCAATCCAACAAAACAATACACAGCAATACCATAACAATGCAATCCAATTCCAAAACCAAACCCGACCCAGCAACACTCAGAACTGCAATAAACAGAGCAATTGAGAGGAGACACAAACACGACACAGAACAAACCAAAAGTAGTGAAACAAAAATTAATATTATCAACAACAGTATCAATATTAGTTACAATTTCAACATAGCAGTGATTAAAAATCCCTCATTGACATTATCATTAGACATTTATAAAAAAAATTAAAAAAAAGAACAATAGTGTCACAGTGGCTTATACTTGCATCGCATCTCATAAGCTTGACAACACACTGTGTCCAATATTTTCACAAAGATAAAATAAGTCATATTTTTGGTTCATTTAATAGTTAAAACAAATTTACATTATTGCAATCAGTTGATAAAACATTGTCCTTTACAATTATAAAAGGTTTTTACAAAAATCTACTACTCTGCTTGCATGTCAGCAGACTGGGGTAGATCCTGCTGAAATCCTATGTATTGAATGAATAGAGAATCCTTTTGAATCAGGAAAAAAATCGTTTTTGAATCGAGAATCGTGTTGAATTGAAAAAAAAAATCGATTTTGAATCGAATCGTGACCCCAAGAATCGACAATGAATCGAATCGTGGGACACCCAAAGATTCACAGCCCTAATATATATATATATATATATATATATATATATATATATATATATATATATATATATATATATATATATATATATATATATATATATATATATATATATATATATATACATACAGTATATATATTTATATATATATATATATATATATATATATATATATATATATATATATATATATATATATATATATATATATATATATATATACACACATATACATATGGCATCATAACTCCCCTTCAATTGATTGCTAACTCGCCCAAACTTTCTTTCTTTAGACACTTTTTTTTCCAGCGGTTTTTCGGGTGTGCATCTTGCCAGGACTTTTCAGGTCAATGGTGTGTGTGAGGTGAGTGACAGGAAGAAAAGCTTTGACTCCTTGAATAAAAGTTGTTTGTCTGCATGTATAACTCTCCAGATCCTTACTATAAGACAACCCAACTTTTTTAGACTTTTTTGAGGGGGAAAAGTAGCATCTTATATTTAAGTCGTTATGATACCGTATTTTCAGAGTTGTTGGATCATTTAAACATATTTCTACAAGTATCTAAAGACTATTTGGCTGAGACATTTGCCTGCACAGGTTGCAAACAGCCCCTTGAAGTAACTAAGGTGTATTCAAGTGCAAAGTAATTACCTTAAAGGTCTTATTGACATGAATAGAATGAACTGAATGGATCCGTCTGAGCAACATTAGAGACAATCCTGATCCTAATTACCGGCGACACATTTGGACACATTGCATGACTTGCCGGCCATGACATGACGCTGGCAGGGAGCGTGTTCTGTGCCAGCTCGGCGCATTAGTTGCTATCGTCAGGCTTCCTCAGGGTAGTGACCGTCTGGTCACCAAGCCAACATGAGGGCTTTGTGACTTTTCTCACAGTCTTGTCTGCCCCATCACAACATGGGAACACGAACGCACACTTACATAACATAACCTAACTCCATAGAGGTGCTGTATATGAGCTACTGTATATGAAGCTGTGCATAATGCGATTCACACTTGGCAGTGTTTTTTTATACCTGCTGTATAGCGACGGGAAGGAAGACCAAGACAACAGATTGCTATGGTGACTGCAGGTCACCAAGTTGTGGTGACATGTATCCTGCAGAGTACTATGTTGTTGGCCTCATTACTATATTTGTCACATCCGCCCAAACCAATTGACGCACTGCAAAACACCCTGACCCATGCATAGGAAATAACTATCCATCCATCCATTTTCTACCGCTTGTCCCTTTTGGGGTCGAGGGGGGTGCTGCATTCGGGCGGAAGGCGGGGTTCACCCTGGACAAGTCGCCACGTCATTGCAGGGCCAACACAGATAGACAGACAACATTCACACTCACATTCACATACTAGGGCCACCATTGTATTTAGTCATCACAATTTAATTAACATTTATTATCTTGCTATCCCGTATCCTTGGTGGTATTATGGTACCCATGGTTTCAATTCCTGGCCAGGTTTGCATCAGGAAGTAAAAACTTTTATAAAAATAAAGCCAAAACTGTTCAGACAATTGACAGTTCAATATCTGCGTTGCTGCAAAATTGCCGATTTTAATACATTGTTTTTATATTTTCTAAAAAAAATGATGTGAAGATAGGCATCTTTAACTTTAAGCATAACTAGATGTGTTCATCTTTGGGCACCTAACGATTTGATTACGACTCAGAGGCTACAATTCTATCACAAATAGATTTTTTATACATCTATATATATATCTATAATTATTACATTGTATAATATTATTATATTGTATATTGTTAATATGTCATATATTGATATTATATAATCTCAATGTATTAGTGTGTAGACTCATTATTAAAGTATATACAGTATATATATATATATATATATATATATATATATATATATATATATATATATATATATATATATATATATATATATATATATATATATATATATATATAATTTTATTGCTACTTTTATTTATTTATTAGATGCCTTTTACTGAATATGCAAAAGCACTGTTTTAATATTATGTGATAATGCCTTTTATACTTTTGTTTGTTTGTTTTATGTACTGTATGTGATTCAATGTCTACTTGGACGTTGGAGTCTGCAATAAAGCTTGATTATATGATTACATTTGATTATTCATTATATTAATAATATGTCTACAAGACGCCTTCCGCCCTATTGTAGCTGAGATAGGCTCCAGCGCCCCCCGCGACCCCGAAGAGAATAAGCGGTAGAAAATGGATGGATGGATGGACTCCTCCTTTGGCTACTGACATATGGAGTAATGCATCATTTTCGGTTTTTGAATAGTAGTGCGCACACCATATATAGGGTATATATAAAGTTAAAGTTAAAGTACCAATGATTGTCACACACACACTAGGTGTAGTGAAATTAACCTCTGCATTTGACCCATCCCCTTGTTCGCCCCCTGGGAGGTGAGGGGAGCAGTGAGCAGCAGCGGTGGCCGCGCCCGGGAATCATTTTGGTGATTTAACCACCAATTCCAACCCTTGATGCTTAGTGCCAAGCAAGGAGGTAATGGGTCACATTTTTATAGTCTTTAGTATGACTCGGCCGGGGTTTGAACTCACGACCTACCAATCTCAGGGCGGACACTCTAACCACAAGGCCACTGATATATATACACTACCGTTCAAAAGTTTGGGGTCACCCAAACAATTTTGTGGAATAGCCTTCATTTCTAAGAACAATAATAGACTGTCGAATTTCAGATGAAAGTTCTCTTTTTCTGGCCATTTTGAGCGTTTAATTGACCCCACAAATGTGATGCTCCAGAAACTCAATCTGCTCAAAGGAAGGTCAGTTTTGTAGCTTCTGTAACGAGCTAAACTGTTTTCAGATGTGTGAACATGATTGCACAAGGGTTTTCTAATCATCAATTAGCCTTCTGAGCCAATGAGCAAACACATTGTACCATTAGAACACTGGAGTGATAGTTGCTGGAAATGGGCCTCTATACACCTATGTAGATATTGCACCAAATACCAGACATTTGCAGCTAGAATAGTCATTTACCACATTAGCAATGTATAGAGTGTATTTCTTTAAAGTTAAGACTAGTTTAAAGTTATCTTCATTGAAAATAAGGAAATTTCAATGTGACCCCAAACTTTTGAACGGTAGTGTATATATATATATATATATATATATATATATATATATATATATATATATATATATATATATATATATATATATAGCGAGCAGGAATCCTTGATTTAATTTTTGTGCTTTCTTAAACCACAGAATGTTCAGACACTTTGGCCCCAGCCACCATAAACTTGCGACTGAAAAGACGTGTGTCGTCTACATGCTCATTCATATTTATAGCTGACAGACGTGTTGCCGCACTGTGTGGATATTATCGTCTTTCCAGGCTTATTAATCTACTTGCTAATTTCCTCTCCTTAGCTGGTTACTCTCTGCTCTAATGCGGTTGCGGTTGTCGTAGTGCACGATATTTATTATTTTCCTCTCTCCTCTGTGGGAGAGAGGAAACACATCCTGAATAATGTTAGCCAATATTTCTCCCTTGGTTAGTTAGAACCAAACTTAAACTAACGTTTAGAGAACATTAGCATTAATTCAGCATTTTCGAACCGTCTGCATTACTTTGTAAAACATACGTATATAATCGATATTTGGACATCTGTCATTTATAATATATTCCCCACAAATAACAGGGACCTACCGTCAAATGTCTTTTTTCTTCCTAAAATGATCAATAGAATGCTTTCAATAAAAGACTTAAACAGGCAGATCGCAACTTTTACGCGGCTGCCTTAAGAGCGCTAACTTACCAAAGTGTTGTAAACGTTAAATCCCGCCCGCCCTCTTCTGGCTTTAAGCACGTAAACGCCGCAACATAGATGCATTACCTTTGTGCGTTGTCAGCTAATTATCGCGATTTGGCAAAGTTTAGCTACTAACGTTAGCAATCATTGAATATATATTTGATCAACAATCATCTACAGTACCATACAAGACACTGGTGAGTGACAGCCATTAACGCCAGACTTGGCCGACGAGCAATGTTTTTTCAATATAATTAGTAATTGTGAAAATAATGAACATATAAAGAATATGTATTACACTGTGTTCCTTTAAACCGGCCCCCAGACACATTTTTTTTTCTAAATTTGGCCCCCCGAGTAAAAATAATTGCCCAGGCCTGTGGTAACATAATGGTAACATAAACCAGCTGGTGGTGTTCTTGTTACATTTTTGGATTGAAACATTTAACTTCGAGCAAGTTGCAAATTGAAAAAGTACTCCATGTTTATGTCTGCACGTGACCTTTCCAGTCAGGCTTTATTTGGGTGTCTGCCGCTTTCACGCGACAGTGAAATATTGTCTGTGTTTACATCTTTGATGAATGTCAACCATTACACTGCAAATTTTTTGCCACTTGCATATATTTACAATTGACTTTTTTAGAAAGTTCCTTAGTTTTAAGAGCTATTTACTTATTTTCAGTCATTAAGTAATCTTAATTCTAGAATGAGTAATTATTTATTTTTTATATTGTAGTTTGAAAATATTACGATTCAGAAATTAACTATTGAAATACTGTAAGATATTTAGATTCCGCAACGTCTCGAGGATGCTTAATTAAAGAATTACAAGTTGAATAATGCTTGTTTTCAGAATAAAATTCTTATTTCTATCTTAAAAGTCCTTCTAATTTGTAGATATACAAATATTGATTTAGTATGTATGATGAAGTTAAATTATCTGTCCATGCAGCTAGTTAATTTCCCTAGTTTTTATTATAATTTTTGACTATTTTAACCTTTTTATCCTATATTTTGACAGTTCTTTTTTGCAGTTTATTCAAGACAAGAGCGTGATCAAATACATTTGTCATAATGGGTTTGTCTTAAAATTGGAGTTGTAAATATGAACTACAAGATAATGCCATTATTTCCATCCAGACCCACACCTCCCGCCACCTGAACAGTTTTTTCCCCTCGGCCATCAGGCACATGAACAATAAAAATATCTGATAGCTCAGTTACAGTTCATGTTATTCTATTCTGTGTTATGTGTTTTATGTTGCACGATTGCACCAAGTAAAATTCCTAGTTTGTGAACCCGTTCTCAAACAATGGCAATAACAACTATTCTGATTGTGATTCTGATTCTGATGGCGAGTAATATTGCAATATTATTCACATGCATGTGCTGTTAAGCTATTTCCTCCAAATAAAAATAAGAATGTGTGATCAGAACAAGGGTTCTTAACCTTTTTGACCTCAGGATACTACTATGATTACGTCAATATTTTTTAGCATCATAACATCTTCTTTCGTTTATAAAAAATTATTATATTATGTTTATAAACTCAGGAAATATGTCCCTGGACACATGAAGACTTTGAATATGACCAATGTATGATCCTGTAACGACTTGGTATCGGATTGATACCCAAATTTGTGATATCATCCAAAATTAATGTAAAGTATCAAACAACAGAAGAATAAGTGATTATTGCATTTTAACAGAAGTGTAGACAGAGCATGTTAAAAGAGAAAGTACCGTAAGCAGATATTAACTAAATGAACAAATTGATGAATAATTAATTTTCTACCACTTGTCCTTAATAATGTTGACAAAATAATAGAATGAAAAATGACACAATATGTTACTGCGTATGACAGCAGGCTAAATTAGGAGCCTTTGTCTTCAAGTACCCCTGGGGGTACTTGAAGGTATGCCAAGGGGTACGTGAGATTTTTTAAAAATGTCTGTCAAAAAGAACTGTGAAAAGAAATGCAACAATGCAATATTCAGTGTTGACAGCTAGAATTTTTGTGGACATGTTCCATAAATATTGATGTTAAAGATTTATTTTTTTTGTGAAGAAATGTTTCGAATTAAGTTCATGAATCCAGATGGATCTCTGTTACAATCCCCAAAGAGGGCACTTTAAGTTGACGATTACTTCTATGTGTAGAAATCTTTATTTATAATTGAATCACTTGTTTATTTTTTAACAAGTTTTTAGTTATTTTTATATCTTTTTTTCCCAAATAGTTCAAGAAAGACCACAACAAATGAGCAATATTTTGCACTGTTATACAATTTAATAAATCAGAAACTGATGACATAGTACCGTATTTTACTTCTTTATCTCTTTTTTTCAACCAAAAAGGCTTTGCTCTGATTAGGGGGTACTTGAATTAAAAACATTTTCACAGGGGGTACATCACTGATAAAGGTTGAGAACCACTGCTCTAGTATGTTCACTATTTTATTTAAGGACAAACTTGCAAGATTTTTTTGTTAAAATAAAGCCAATAATGAATTTTTTTGTGGTCCCCTTTATTTAGAAAAGTATCGAAAAGTATCGGAATCATTTTGGTACCGGTACCAGTACCAAAATATTGGTATCGGGACAACACCACTACATATACACTATAGTGTGTGTTCCAAGAGAGGCATGGTATTTAGGTAGGTATATAAGCTGTTCTCATTATGTAATGTATGTTTATATCGCAGCCATTTTATGCAAGAATGTGGAAAAGAAGTCCACCAGCCAGCCAAAGGACAACCGCTATTTACCCTGCATTCAGCCAAACACATTAAGCCGCTGGTCTTGACGATAAAGCGCCACTTTGTTTGGAGGCTAAACAAAGTTCTGACAGACTCAGCAACATTGTGAACATCAAGACGTCATCGCCGCCTTTGGACACTTTGTACGTCTCGTTGCGTCAGTAACGATGCGGAATGAATACAAGAAGTACAGTACATTATGTATAAATATTTAGATGTCTTCTGCTTGGTCCAGACTTAACCTTTGACTGCGTTGGACTGGATAGAGATCTAAAATAAACATGGTTGTATAAACAAAAGTTTGAGTGCAGGGTTCTATTTTGCAGGAGACGAGTGGCGACTTGTCCAGGGTGTACCCGGCCTTCCGGTGTGTATATATATATGTATATACACATGCTTATATATATATGTGTGTATATATATATATATATATATATATATATATATATATATATATATATATATATATATATATATATATATATATATATATATATATATATATGTATGTGTATATATATATATGTGTCATGTATATACACATGCTTATATATATATGTGTGTATATATATATATATATATATATATATATATGTATGTGTATATATATATATGTGTCATGTATATACACATGCTTATATATATATGTGTGTATATATATATATATATATATATATAAATATATATATATATATAAATATATATATATATATATATACATACATATATATATATGTATATATGTGACACATATGTATGTATGTATATATGTATATATGTGTCTGTGTGTGTACATACATATATATATATATATATATATATATATATATATATATATATATATGTACACACACACACACATATATATATATATATATATATATATATATCTATCTATCTATATATATACATACATATATACATATATATATATATATATATATATATATATATATATATATATATATATATATATATATATATATATATATATATATATATATATATATGTATGTATGTATGTATGTATGTACACACACAGACACATATATATATATTCAAAAAAACTAACAAAAATAAATGTATATTTATATATATTTATATATATATATATATATATACACACACACAGTCGCGATCAAAAGTTTACATACACTTGTAAAGAACATAATGTCATGGCTGTCTTGAGTTTCCAATCATTTCTACAACTGTGATAGAGTGATTGGAGCACATACTTGCTGCTCACAAAAAACATTCATGAAGTTTGGTTCTTTTATGAATGTATTATGGGTCTACTGAAAACTAAATATTAAAGATACCAATGATTGTCACACACACACTAGATGTGGTGAAATTTGTCCTCTGCATTTGACCCATCCCCTTGGGGAGCAGTGGGCAGCAGTGGGCAGCAGCGGCGCCGCGCCCGGGAATCATTTTGGTGACTTAACCCCCAACTCCAACCCGTGTTGCTGAGTGCCAAGCAGGGAGGTTATGGGTCCCATTTTTATAGTCTTTGGTATGACTCGGCTGGGATTTGAACTCCGACCTACCGATCTCAGGGCGGACACTCTAACCACTAGGCCAAATGTGACCAAATCTGCTGGGTCAAAAGTATACATACAGCAATGTTAATACTTGGCAAGTTTCACTGCAATAAGGCGCTTTTGGTAGCCATCCACAAGCTACTGGTTGAATTTTTGACCACTCCTCTTGACAAAATTGGTGCAGTTCAGCTAAAATTGTTGGTTTTCTGACATGGACTTGTTTCTTCAGCATTGTCCACACGTTTAAGTCAGGACTTTGGGAAGGCCATTCTAAAACCTTAATTCTAGCCTGATTTAGCCATTCCTTTACCAAATTTGACGTGTGTTTGGGGTCATTGTCCTGTTGGAACACCCAACTGCGCCCAAGACCCAACCTCCGGGCTGATGATTTTAGGTTGTCCTGGAGAATTTGGAGGTAATCCTCATTTTTCATTGTCCCATTTATTCTCTGTAAAGCACCAGTTCCATTGGCAGCAAAACAGGCCCAGAGCATAATACTACCACCACCATGCTTGACAGTAGGAATTGGTGTTACTGGGATTAAAGGCCTCACCTTTTCTCCTCCAAACATATTGCTGGGTATTGTGGCCAAGCAGCTCAATTTTTGTTTCATCTGACATCACATGGACAAAGATAAGACCTTCTGGAGGAAAGTTCTGCACAACAAGTATGTGCTCCAATCACTCTATCACAAAAAAATAAGAGTTGTAGAAATGATTGGAAACTCAAGACAGCCATGACATTATGTCAAGTGTACGTAAACTTTTGATTGCGACTGTATATATATACAGTCGCAATCAAAATATATGTATATATATATACATATTCGAGGTCGGGTCGCGGGGGCAGCAGCCTAAGCAGAGAAGCCCAGACGTCCCTCTCCCCAGCCACTTCGTGCAAACTCTCAATGGAGCTGTCCCGATACAGCATGTACATGTACACACATTAGTACATGTAAATGTACACAACTTTAAAAATACTTCTCTCTGAAAATGTAAAACTAGAGATAAAGGCATTATGTAATAAAAAATCTGACAGGCTGATACTATTAATGAACAAAAACATATTTCTCTTTAAATATATAGATCCAGAATCTAAAGCATTTTTATTAGATATTACAAATTACATGATGGCGTCGTGTTCACACCCCAACACTGTTTTACATAATGAATAATCATGAATAATCATGATTAATTAACGTGATATCAATATTGATACAAATTACCTTAATTATTATTTTGCCCATAACTGTTTATTGTTGTGATTTTGTACGGTGTCCTTGAGTGCCCAGTGCGGCGTGGCGAAGTTGGTAGAGTGGCCGTGCCAGCAATCGGAGGGTTGCTGGTTACTGGGGTTCAATCCCCACCTTCTACCATCCTAGTCACGTTCGTTGTGTCCTTGGGCAAGACACTTCACCCTTGCTCCTGATGGGTGCTGGTTAGCGCCTTGCATGGCAGCTCCCGCTATCAGTGTGTGAATGTGTGTGTGAATGTGGAAATAGTGTCAAAGCGCTTTGAGTACCTTGAAGGCAGAAAAGTGCTATACAAGTATAACCCATTTATAAATAAAATGTATTATTATATTATTATTAACTGTGCAGTCCTAGGTATAAGACTTGACCTCATAGAACACTATTTTTATCTATATGGACAAAAAGTGTAGTTACGTCTTATGTCCATCAGGTGCAATCTTGCGAATTTTTCACATTTATTTTTATTTATTTATAGTATTATTTTGTTTGTTTCTGCCATATTACTTTGTTTATAATGCTTGTGTTGCTTTCATATGCACATTCAGCTTTCTACTTGAGGTACATATATACATTTTGAATGTGTTTGTGTTTAAAAAAAAATACAACTTGGTTAAAGGATTTCAGAATAAGTAGTTTTTGAACATTTTGAGCACATTTAAAATTACCGTGATAATATTGATAACCGTGATGATTTTGCTCACAACAACCGTGATAAGAAATGCTCATACCGTGACCTCCCCATAATGGACAATTGTAACGTAATTGTTTCGTCAAATAAATACACTCCGACATTACTTTTTTTCTTACATTTTCAACTGTTTAAGACTTTGCATGATTAACGTTAATCGGTATAAACAACATGGGCAAAGTAATTTTGGAAGCGTGTGTCAAAAATTAACCGACAACGAGAACAGCCGAGTTGTTCTGAGATTTTCCAAGAGATACACTAATTGCATGCCCCCTAGACCGGCCAGGTAGGCCGGCGTAAGGAAACACTATGCTTATTTTTTCAGATAAATATGTATATATATATATATATATATATATATATATATATATATATATATATATATATATATATATATATATATATATATATATATATATATATGCGCTGCCTCCAAAGAAAATAATGTTTGCCTTGGTGCCCTTTCAACTTGCCTTGGTTCCCCAAAATATGAGCCCTCCTTTAAGGCAACACTTGCCTTGACCTTAAAAAGTTTAAATCTGAGGCCTGTATATATATATATATATATATACACTACCGTTCAAAAGTTTGGGGTCACATTGAAATGTCCTTATTTTTGAAGGAAAAGCCCGGTACTTTTCAATGAAGATAACTTTAAACTAGTCTTAACTTTAAAGAAATACACTCTATACATTGCTAATGTGGTAAATGACTATTCTAGCTGCAAATGTCTGGTTTTTGGTGCAATATCTACATAGGTGTATAGAGGCCCATTTCCAGCAACTATCACTCCAGTGTTCTAATGGTACAATGTGTTTGCTCATTGGCTCAGAAGGCTAATTGATGATTAGAAAACCCTTGTGCAATCATGTTCACACATCTGAAAACAGTTTAGCTCGTTACAGAAGCTACAAAACTGACCTTCCTTTGAGCAGATTGAGTTTCTGGAGCATCACATTTGTGGGGTCAATTAAACGCTCAAAATGGCCAGAAAAAGAGAACTTTCATCTGAAACTCGACAGTCTATTCTTGTTCTTAGAAATGAAGGCTATTCCACAAAATTGTTTGGGTGACCCCAAACTTTTGAACGGTAGTGTATATATATATATATATATATATATATATATATATATATATATATATATATATATATATATATATATATATATATATATATATATATATATATATATATATATATATATATATATATATATATATAAAATATAATATAGATCCATTTATATATATATATGTATATATATAATATAATATAGATCCATTTATATATATATATATATATATATATATATATATATATATATATATATATATATATATATATATATATATATATATATATATATATATATATATATATATATATATATATATATATATATATATATTATATATAGATATATATATATATATATATATAAATGGATCTATCTATCTAATTTCTTGAATCAGATTAATCACACTCTAAACCTGTGATTAATCATAATTGATCACGGGTTATTATTTGCTTGCATAAATAAAGTTTGCTGAAGAAACAACTCCAACATTTGGGTACACATGCAATTTAGTAGTCAGAATGTCATACAGGACTGTGTTTTTTAAATGTTTTACTGAACTGCAAGTCAATGATTTCCTCAAAACTTGTGAAATAAGTATAGTAAAAATTAGGTGCACGTTTTGAAAGTCTTTGCAGTTTGCAATTATCTTGCTAATCGTTAATGTAGTATGTGCACTCATGAACAGCTTAACATCCTGCACCATTTACTCTTCTTTAGTTTAAACAATTGTTCAAAAGTTTGTTTACCTTTTTAAGATGACAATGCTGATTCATTCTCATTTTGTTTGGTAAAATGCGACCCCAGCTTGTTGTGATTACTTACAGATGTTTATGTTAATTCAGTGATAATATTTGAGTGGCCTCTGTGTAGTAGAAAAGTTGGGCCCTCTGCTGTAAACTACACCTGTAATATTACAAAAGCAGTTTATAATCTTACTCGCCAGTTTAACAGCAACACAGCAAACGTTTTTAAATCCATCCATCCATCCATTTTCTACCGCTTATTCCCTTCGGGGTCGCGAGGGGCGCTGGAGCCTATCTCAGCTACAATCGGGCGGAAGGCGGGGTACACCCTGGACAAGTCGCCACCTCATCGCAGGGCCAACACAGATAGACAGACAACATTCACACTCACATTCACACACTAGGGCCAATGTTTAGTGTTGCCAATCAACCTATCCCCAGGTGCATGTCAATCAGTGTTGCTGTTGGCAAGTCAACCAATGAGCTTGTGGGCATTCTAAAGGTTCAATCTGAGGGGAGGTTTTCTGCCTGGCACAAGTGTTTGACTTGTCTCCATTCAATAGCGTAACATTATTTTTGGATGGTAAAAAGCACTAGGGACTAGGGTTGTACGGTATACTGGTATTAGTATAGTACCGCGATACTAATGAATCATCTCCCCCTGCTTCCCCCAATTACGTACATGCTCCCCGTAAAGCTACTATGTCTATGACACACTTTTGCATACCTTTTAGTGCCTTACCTCTGTATCCGTCACAGTACTCGATGTCAAAGAGGAGCTCTTGACCTTGCCTCGAAGGAACGCGAGAGCGGGCGAGTCTGCAGCAGGAAGTGTGTCGTCAGACTTGGGGGACTTGGGTGAAATCACTCGGGAAACGGGGGAGGTTGACGGTGTGGGCCCAGGCGAGGGACGCGGGGAGAGGGTTCCCATCTCGATGGCTAAATCCTCTGTGCACTCCAAGCCACAGCTCTGGAGGTAGTCGTCGGTATATCGATCCACTACCAATAGTCTGGTACGATGTGGTACTTCTCGGATACGCTCTACCACCTGCACACAGTAGATATTTGTTAGTCTTGAAAAGGCCTGTCAGGGGTTGTTGTCACAATTTGGACAACGGATGTAGTCTGAAGTCTGGATTCCATGGATGTGACCAGATTCTGTGTTTCCTGGATGATTTGCCAGACACTATTGCTTGCAACCGTCTGTCTAGGAGCCGTATTGACCCCTGGTGAGGTCTTTCAGGCTTGCCCTGCCAGAAGGAGGCCCTAAGGTAGACCATAGGACACACTGGAGGGATTATGTGCCACAGCTGGCATGGGAATGGCTTGGTGTCCCCCCCAAATGTGAAGTTTGGGTTTTCGCTACTGAGACTGTTACCCCCGCGACCCGTGTAAGCTGAAGGAAATGGATGAACAAATGAAAAGCATCCTCTATTAGCGTGAAATCAGGCCATTCAAACTCTTTGCCTTCAAAAAGTCTTAAGCTGCTTTCACGGTATGTTCAGAATGTCTTACAGCAGGCATCTCATCAATAAACAGTAGAAGTAGAAGAGTCTCGTTACAACTTTTTCACTTCCGGATGATAGAATAAATTTGATCAAGTGAAACTAGTCAAACAGAGAACAATTGTATGTGTGGAAAAACACTAACTTACTTTATTTGATTTTTTTTATTTATTTATTTTGTCCTGTCCAGCTTCTCAGGCAATCATATAGTTGATGTACAGTATATGCCCATAACGGCTGTACAAATTTACTTTACAAAAGAGAAGTGTGGGATACTTCTCTTGTTGCCTTATTTGTATTTAACTTTATTAAATGTATTTATATTATCATTTGGTGCAGCCGAGCCGGGGCAGGAGGGGATAGAAAGACAAAAAAAGGAAGACTGAGGGGGAAATTGTGGGGGCAAGAGGGGGATAAGACAGAGAAACAAAAACAACAATAGCAAACATAACAATAACAACAACAACAACAACAACAATAGAGCAACATCAGCAAATACAATATGTACAAATATGATGGTATAAGTGATAGCAAAGAAGCAGTTAGTGAAATAAATAATAATACATAAATGACAATGAACATTATTACACTACGAATGGAGCGATACAAATACCAATAGAAATAGCGCTATTGGTAATGAATAATAACAATAATTTACCTCTATTATCAACAATACAGTTGTTCAAATGCAACAATACATATATGTAATGATAACTTGAAATAGAAAAGAAAGCAGAAAAATGGAGGGGAAGAAAGAGAAGCCAGCTATAATAACCTTGTAGATTGTTATAGTAATAATAGGTTAAACTTTGTCAGTGTGCCATGTGTTACCCAGTTTAACACTAAAACACTAACTTATTTATTATTAACTGTCTTAATTGGAATTATGTTCTATTAAAATTGAATTGGCCAGCCCATGTCAGAAACCTATTTAACATTTAAAACGGCACTGAAACAGGTTGCATGTTCTCCCTGTGATGGGAGAGGAAGCCGTAATACCGCCTTCCGCCTCCAAAAGGGACAAGTGGTAGTGAATGGATGGCTGATTAATCACAGATTATATATTTTAAAATTTTTAAAAAGCCCAATATTTGGAGATGGATGCAATGTTATTGTCAAAATGTCTTTCAGAAGCATTTACACTACCGTTCAAAAGTTTGGGGTCACATTGAAATGTCCTTATTTTTGAAGGAAAAGCACTGTACTTTTCAATGAAGATAACTTTAAACTAGTCTTAACTTTAAAGAAATACACTCTATACATTGCTAATGTGGTAAATGACTATTCTAGCTGCAAATGTCTGGTTTTTGGTGCAATATCTACATAGGTGTATAGAGGCCCATTTCCAGCAACTATCACTCCAGTGTTCTAATGGTACAATGTGTTTGCTCATTGGCTCAGAAGGCTAATTGAGGATTAGAAAACCCTTGTGCAATTATTATCACACATCTGAAAACAGTTGAGCTCGTTACAGAAGCTACAAAACTGACCTTCCTTTGAGCAGATTGAGTTTCTGGAGCATCACATTTGTGGGGTCAATTAAACGCTCAAAATGTCCAGAAAAAGAGAACTTTCATCTGAAACCCGACAGTCTATTCTTGTTCTTAGAAATGAAGGCTATTCCACAAAATTGTTTGGGTGACCCCAAACTTTTGAACGGTAGTGTATATGTATTTTTTACCACAGTCAGGTAAAGTAACATATCACAGTAGTCAACAATGACATGCAGTACAAATTAAAATCTGAGACAAATAAAAAGGTTAGAAAAAAAATCTGGGGATAAATAAAAATGACAGCATAGAGTATAGGCTACATGTGCAGACTTACGCAACAGCAAGGTTTGAAAAAAAAGATAAAAGATGTGAAAATGGGTGTGAAAATGGGTGTATCACAACCGTTATCTGTGTGCAAGATGGGAAGGTGTGTGTAGAGAGGGCATTGTGTGTAATATTTCTCAAAAAATGTGAAGCAGAGTCTATGCCTAATATTAGGCAAATCTGCACAGTGGTTTTGTTTACTGTGTGTACACTTTGTTAACTGTGTGAAAATTTTAAATTGAGTGTGTAAGCAATTGGAAAAAACTGTAACATGACATAAATGGGTATGAAAATTTGGAGATGAAGCACATTTATTCATCGTACATCAGTGAAGTGTATTTAACATACTTTAAACATGATCCCCTTGAGACAAGGCTCACATTGACCCATTTAAATGGCCCACTCCTCCTCCCGAGGCAAAGCAAAAGTTGTCCAACAGGTATACGATATTTTGTTTCCTCTTTACAGGTGATGCCTTTCTAAAACCCCACGCAAGGACCCACCTGAAACACCAACTCACCTGATGATGGCTTTCCTTCTCCACGTTCTCCCCGTTGACCTCCACGACTCGATCCCCGGGTTTCAGCCCGGCCAGCTCGGCTGAGGAACCGGCCTCTACTTTTCGGATGAACTGTCCACCATTGTTCTTCTCACCGTGAAGATGGAATCCATACCCTCGTTCTGTTTGGACCAGGTAGCACACCCTGGGTCTCAGCTCGCTCTCCATGCCGGCAAGTCAAAGGCAGCAAACAGGTGCAAGTGATGTGGGAGAATAAACAGGCGCTTGATCCAGAAGCAGCGGGGGGTCACGGACTCTTAATCCAACACGAATCAGGGCTCCTGTGCCCAAAAGATCATCACCGTTACGCATGATTAGTCATCCACAATCGTCCAAAGTGCGGATAAAAAGCAGGCTAAAACTAACGAACGCTTAAGCCACCATGCAAACTAAATCCACCATGCAAACTAAATCCACGTGGGCATGCATGAGCGTGCAAAGGTATGTGTCAAGTAGAAGTGGAAAAATCAGGGATAGGGGGCAAAACCCCAGCCATGGGAGAGTATTATCAGAGATCAGAGATTAGAAAGCTGCTCCTCAGACGTAAGACTTAATTGTCCTTGTCAGATGGGCGTGTTTCCTGCTGTGTGAGGAGGAGGCGTCAACAACAACACATCCACTTGACGCACAGCCAGCGCACTCGAACTGAACTCAGGCACAACTGTAGCCTACCATACCGTATGTCTACCGTATGTCTGTGAGTGTGTGTGTCTATATATGTATAAATGTGTATATATATATATATATACAGTATATATATATATATATATACATACAAACCCCGTTTCCATATGAGTTGGGAAATTGTGTTAGATGTAAATATAAACGGAATACAATGTTTTGCAAATCCTTTTCAACCCATATTCAATTGAATGCACTACAAAGACAAGATATTTGATGTTCAAACTCATAAACTTTATTTTTTTTTGTGCAAATAATTAACTTAGAATTTCATGGCTGCAACACGTGCCAAAGTAGATGGGAAAGGGCATGTTCACCACTGTGTTACATGGCCTTTCCTTTTAACAACACTCAGTAAACGTTTGGGAACTGAGGAGACACATTTTTAAGCTTCTCAGGTGGAATTCTTTCCCATTCTTGCTTGATGTACAGTTTAAGTTGTTCAACAGTCCGGGGGTCTCCGTTTTGGTATTTTAGGCTTCATAAGAGGAGGAGGAAGGTCTGGACTACAGGCAGGCCAGTCTAGTACCCGCACTCTTTTACTATGAAGCCACGTTGATGTAACACGTGGCTTGGCATTGTCTTGCTGAAATAAGCAGGGGCGTCCATGGTAACGTTGCTTGGATGGCAACATATGTTGCTCCAAAACCTGTATGTACCTTTCAGCATTAATGGCGCCTTCACAGATGTGTAAGTTACCCATTTCTTGGGCACTAATACACCCCCATACCATCACATATGCTGGCTTTTCAACTTTGCACCTATAACAATACGGATGGTTCTTTTCCTCTTTGGTCCGGAGGACACGACGTCCACAGTTTCCAAAAACAATTTGAAATGTGGACTCGTCAGACCACAGAACACTTTTCCACTTTGTATCAGTCCATCTTAGATGAGCTCAGGCCCAGCGAAGCCGACGGCGTTTCTGGGTGTTGTTGATAAACGGTTTTCGCCTTGCATAGGAGAGTTTTAACTTGCACTTACAGATGTAGCGACCAACTGTAGTTACTGACTGTGGGTTTCTGAAGTGTTCCTGATCCCATGTGGTGATATCCTTTACACACTGATGTCGCTTGTCGATGCAGTACAGCCTGAGGGATCGAAGGTCACGGGTTTAGCTGCTTACGTGCAGTGATTTCTCCAGATTCTCTGAACCCTTTGATGATATTACGGAGCGTAGATGGTGAAATCCCTAAATTCCTTGCAATAGCTGGTTGAGAAAGGTTTTTCTTAAACTGTTCAACAATTTGCTCATGCATTTGTTGACAAAGTGGTGACCCTCGCCCCATCCTTGTTTGTGAATGACTGAGCATTTCATGGAATCTACTTTTATACCCAATCATGGCACCCACCTGTTCCCAATTTGCCTTTTCACCTTTGGGATGTTCCAAATAAGTGTTTGATGAGCATTCCTCAACTTTATCAGTATTTATTGCCACCTTTCCCAACTTCTTTGTCACGTGTTGCTGGCATGAAGTTCTAAAGTTAATGATTATTTGCAACACACAAAAAAAGTTTATCGGTTTGATCAGTGGCGAGCCGTGCGTTTCCCACCTAGGCCTTCAGTGATGTCCGACTTCAATGATTACCTCTCAAAATACCATCATTTATGTCACCACATGACCATTGCTGGAGAAATACTATACAGAAACACATTTACTGAGTATTGAAACACATCAACAGTGTACAAAACGGGTTACTTTCTGGCGCATTTAAAAATCAATAAACCCGCATCAGCAATTAAAACATACCTTATGTGGTACTGTCAAAATCAAAATGGCAAAAAAGATATTAAACCCGAAAAAATAAAGAAATAAAATATATGAACTCACAATTTGAAGAACCCATTCCACGCTGTGTAAGCCAGTGGTGCCGCTCGTTCTGCGGCGAGCATTTCCCCATTTCATCGCCGGGACAGCTGAGCTGGCTTCCGGGGTTGGCCGACATGGTCTCACAAGATGTAGTTTCTGTTTAAATATTCTTCTTGAAAAGGGCCTTGCAAATATATGTCTTGTCTTGTCTAATCATAAAAATGCAGACGAGGCGTGTTGGCTGAGTTCTTAAAGTTTACTCCACAGCGTGCTCATCAATAACATGTAGCCGGCATGTCTACATTCAACAACCTCAACGCGGCTACTGCGCATGCTCTTTCACTACTGTAGCATGCTGGGTAATGGAGTTCTTATGTTACCTAGCTCAGTGGTCCCCAACCACCGGGCCGTGGACCGATTGATACCGGCCGCACAAGAAATAAAAAAATAATTAAATGTTTTTTAATTTTTTTTAAATAAATCAACATAAAAAACACAATATATACATTATATATCAATATAGATCAATACAGTCTGCAAGGATACAGTCCTTAAGCACACATGATTGTATTTCTTTATGACAAAAAATAAATAAATAAATAAAAATACCATACCATAGCAGAGCGGCCCACCACTGATATATATATATATATATATATATATATATATATATATATATATATATATATATATATATATATATATATATATATATATATATATATATATATATATATATACACACTACCGTTCAAAAGTTTGGGGTCACATTGAAATGTCCTTATTTTTGAAGGAAAAGCACTGTACTTTTCAATGAAGATAACTTTAAACTAGTCTTAACTTTAAAGAAATACACTCTATACATTGCTAATGTGGTAAATGACTATTCTAGCTGCAAATGTCTGGTTTTTGGTGCAATATCTACATAGGTGTATAGAGGCCCATTTCCAGCAACTATCACTCCAGTGTTGTAATGGTACAATGTGTTTGCTCATTGGCTCAGAAGGCTAATTGATGATTAGAAAACCCTTGTGCAATCATGTTCACACATCTGAAAACAGTTTAGCTCGTTACAGAAGCTACAAAACTGACCTTCCTTTGAGCAGATTGAGTTTCTGGAGCATCACATTTGTGGGGTCAATTAAACGCTCAAAATGGCCAGAAAAAGAGAACTTTCATCTGAAACTCGACAGTCTATTCTTGTTCTTAGAAATGAAGGCTATTCCACAAAATTGTTTGGGTGACCCCAAACTTTTGAACGGTAGTGTATATATATATATATATATAGTGTATATATATATATAGTGTATATATATATATATATATATATATATATATATATATATATATATATATATATATATATATATATATATATATATATATATATATATAGTGTATATATATATATAGTATATATACATATATATATATATATATATATATATATATATATATATATATATATATATATATATATATAGTGTATATATATATATATATATATATATATATATATATATATATATATATATATATATATATATATATATATATATATAGTGTGTATATATATATATATATATATATATATATATATATATATATATATATATATATATATATATATATATATATATATATATATATACACACTGAATAAAAATATAAACGCAACCCTTTTGTTTTTGCTCCCAATTTTTTTCAAGAAAAAATAAAATTTTTGGGCGAGCTCTGCACTTACTTGCTGCACATACAGTACATGTCATACAGCAGCCAAACCCAAAAGTAACTGTAACCTGTTTTGAAAAGGTTTTTATTACAATCTATATATCAAATATTGCGCAGCACGGTGGGGCAGCACGGTGGAACAGGGGTTATGCATGTGCTTCACAATACGAAGGTCCTAAGTAGTCCTGAGTTCAATCCCGGGCTCGGGATCTTTCTGTGTGGAGTTTGCATGTTCTCCCCGTGACTGCGTGGGTTCCCTCCTGGTACTCCGGCTCCCTCCCACCTCCAAAGACATGCACCTGGAGATAGGTTGATTGGCAACACTAATTTGGCCCTAGTGTGTGAATGTGAGTGTGAATGTTGGCCCTGTGAACAGGTGGCGACTCGTCCAGGGTGTACCACACCTTCCGCCCAAATGCAGCTGAGATAGGCTCAGTGGCGTGCGGTGAGGTTCATGTCAGGTGAGGCACTGACTTCATCACAGTCAGATTTACAAACATATGAACCCTAAAGAGTATCTTATTCACCATTTGATTGGCAGCAGTTAACGGGTTATGTTTAAAAGCTCATACCAGCATTCTTCCCTGCTTGGCACTCAGCATCAAGGGTTGGAATTGGGGGTTAAATCACCAAAAATGATTCCCAGGCACGGCGCCGCTGCTGCCCACTGCTCCCCTCACCTCCCAGGGGGGTGAACAAGGGGATGGGTCAAATGCAGAGGACAAATTTCACCACACCTAGTGTGTGTGTGACAATCATTAGTATACTTAACTTTAACTTTACACTTACTAACTGTAGCACACAAAAAAGCACATTTTATAAAAAAAAACGTTATTATGGTCTTACCTTTACTTATAAGTGCGGGAGCAGTGGTGTTCATGTTGGAGGAGTTGTGAATGAATGAAATATGAAATCCGCGCTGCATTCTGCAGGTGTACCTAATGTTGTGTCCCTGTTCACGGCTCCTCCGGCGCGAGCATTGTTGTTTTTGCACTTTTTGGCTTCTTGTTAAGTGACTTTTTTTGGGTGGATTCGGTCTTGCACGTGGAGGGTTTGGGTGTGGGCTTTGGTTGGTGTGGCGCTACCGTCGGGCGGTGCATTCTGCGGCGGAGATGCTTGGCACCAGGAGGCGGGGTTATGAGGAGAGCCTACAGTTTTATGATCGCTAAGCAAAAGAAATACTTTACACACATACAGTTGTTGACAAAATACACTGTACATTATATACCTCAGCTAACTAAACTATGGAAATGTATAATATAATTCATATAGCAATACGGTCTCACTGCACAGCAGGCCAGCAGTTAGCCGAGTCATTGCGCACAATCCATGTTGAGGCACAACTGAGTGACGTGCCTCAACTGGCTGCTGATCACCGCACCGTCTCTTCTCAGTATTTGAACGGCAAATGTGAAAATAACAATAAAAATAATTTAAAACTGGTGAAGTTAAATGGAAAATAACTTTAGTATAATCACTGGGTACATATAACAATTTAATTAATTTTTTTTCTTCTTTCCATGATGGCCTCCCCTGCCTCTAGTGACTGCACGCCACTGGATAGGCTCCAGCACCCCCCGCGACCCCAAAAGGGACAAGCGATAGAAAATGGATGGAAGGATACCAAATATTATATTGTGAGAATCAATTTGAATAGAGAATCAATTCTGAATCAAATTGTCACCCAAGAATCATGTATTGTTGTATAAGATCAACATTCCCAATGTTCTCCCCCCGGCCCCCAAATTGAATACTGTTGAAAACTGGATATGTATTTATTTGTGCAAAACCACTGTTTGACTTGCTGAAAACAGCATACTGCAAACAATCACCTGATTATCAAAACAGATGAGTAAAATGAGCTCCACAACAATTTTAAAAAGGTGCATGCAGCTTCTAAACCAGTGGTTCTTAACCTGGGTTCGATTGAACCCTATAGGGTTCGGTGAGTCGGGCTCAGAGGTTCGGCGGAGGTCAAGACACACCCGACTCATCGTGTAAATACAAACTTCTCCCTATCGGCGTATTATGGATACGGCAACAGCTGACTGGTTTGCAGGAGTGTAATTTGTTGTGAGTTTATGCACTGTGTTGGTTTTGTTCTTTGAACAAGGTGATGTTCATGCACAGTTCATTTTATGCACCAGTAAAAAAAAACATGGTAACACTTTAGTATGGGGAACATATTCACCATTAATTAGTTGCCTATTAACATGCAAATTAGTAACATATTGGCTATTAACTAGTCATTATTAAGTACTTATTAATGCCTTATTCGGCATGGCCTTATAACCCTTACCCTAACCGAATAACTCTAAATTAAGTCTCTATTACTTAGAATATGTTTCCCTAGTGTCCAAATAACTCTAAATTAAGTCTTTGTTACTTAGAATATGTTCCCCTAGTGTCCGAATACCTCTAAATTAAGTCTTTGTTACTTAGACTATGTTCCCCATACTAAAGTGTTACCAAAAACATAACTTTGTCTTGAATTTGAAAAAAAAAAACATTTTATTTTTCACTAAAGAAGGGTTCGGTGAATGCGCATATGAAACTGGTGGGGTTCGGTACCTCCAACAAGGTTAAGAACCACTGTTCTAAACAAATAATCAAACAGAGTGCAACTTATCATGGGGTGACGTGTAATCCACCTGTCCTAACCGGGTCTCTAACCTGGGTCCAAGAAATGAGTGCGGGAAAGGCTATAGGCACACATGCTCAAATGTTATTTACATTTAAAACATACACATTTTGTTACGATCATAAACTATAAGGGCTATACCGATGTTGAAAAAATCTATATATAAAAGATTTGTCAAATACAAAAAAACTCCTGATCTTGTATACTGTTAGTGGGCATCAAATACATTCACGCAGTGTTTCCCCAAAGTAGCAATGTAAAGAAGTATTTGGGTCATCTTGCTGGGAAACAAACAATGAAATACAGTCTTCAAAGTTTTGGAACCACAGCATTGCGCAACACTAAAGTACCCTCTACTATGGTACATAGCGGAAAAAAACATGAAGAAGGCAAGTTTGTTTACAAAAAATTCAGTGTATAGTAATAGAGCTTTGTTTATAGAAAAAATATTTGTGTTTCATCTTGCTGTTCTTCTTTGAGTGGTGGAATTAACATGACCCAGCTCTCCACTTCTTGTTTCATCCTTAACCACAGTGTTTTTGTTCGTTCTGAGAGCGGGAGAAGACGAGGTTTGAGCTTTTGCCCGCTTTGCAGGAGAGTTCTGGTGAGCGGAGGGGCAGCTATGCTGGTTCAGACACACGGAGCACAGAGGGTTGGTTGGAAGGCAAACCTGCTGTCCAAAGCCCACCAAAAGCCAATTGATCTCACTCCACAGCTCCCTGCAACAGGAAGCATCAGAACAAGGTGATGAATAGAAATGCATATTTTTTTCTATATTTAATTAAGATAGTAGAATCTTTACGGATCATATTGTGTATGTCAGTATAAATTTTGCACTGCTGTTACCGTGGTAACCACTCTTCCAGGGCCTTGCGTGTCTTTTCTGGGTTCTTGGTGGCCTTCCTGAGCCAGCCAAGTCGGTTTGAGATACGATGCACATGGGTGTCCACGCCTGAGAGAACACAGATGACTGAGAAGGCTGCAAACATGGAGGAACTATTACAAATATAAGATTTACTCACATAGGTGCCAGACTTAAAGGGAAACGGCACTTAAAGTCGTGGTCAAAAGTTTACATACACTTGTAAAGAACATAATGTCATGGCTGTCTTGAGTTTCCAATCATTTCTACAACTCTTATTTTTTTGTGATAGAGTGATTGGAGCACATACTTGTTGGTCACAAAAAACATTCTTGAAGTTTGGTTCTTTAATGAATTTATTATGGGTCTACAATTGCCTATGCATTTGATTTTTATATTATTTTACATTAAATAAAAATGAGATAGGCTCCAGCACTCCCCGCGGCCCCAGAAGGGACAAGTGGTAGAAAATGGATGGATGGAAAATCTATAGATTTTACGGTATAAAATAGCAGCTCCGTCGCCAGAATTTTACCAGATTCACAGTGGTTTTTACAGCATATTACTGTAAATGGAAAAAAAGTTTCACTGTTTTTTTAAGGTAAAATTCTGGCAACAACGAGGGTTTTTTACCCAGTGAAATCTACATTTGTTGTTCTTAGTGTATTCTGTAAATGGGAAAATGATAATACTGGCTCAGTGGATAGAATTTTACTGTAAAAAACAAACAAACAAAAAATCGGCTTCAAGTCAATCTGTACCATGAATTAAAAAAAAATCCTGAAGGAAATAATGTAAAGTGAATCCAATCCATGATAAATTATTTCTTATCAATATTCATTAACTTAACTGGTGATGTTTTAAGAGAAATTGTAACATTTCTAACTGTCATTTATGTACAAACAGAAGTTAAACTATATTAATAAATAAAGAGATATATTGTAGAGAACCGGAAAGTATTTGCGGAGCGATACTGTCACCTGGTGGTGTATGATTGGTACCTTTTGGAATTAGGTGTGTACTGCTTAATGAGAGAATCAACATTAGCATGCCTGTTGTGAGACATTTACAATTATTAACTTTTTTGCTTATATTGTATTGAGCAACCAGCCTCTTCTAAAGAAGATGCACACAATAGCTTGCTGAAGACAAGCAGACTAAAGACATGAATTACTGGAATCCAGTTAAAATCAATGTATTTGGTTCAAACTCAGAACATTCCTGCCTTTACCTTGATTGTTAAATTTACCTTGATTGTTAAATTTTGAACAAAGAGACATTGCACGGCCATGGAATGAAAGACATGGCAGGAAGGATGTGATTGTTGGTTCACAGCACACATATATATTGTAATCACAGTGAGAAGAACAGGTGGTTTGTCAAACTTGACTGATATCTACCCAAACCAGACTTGAGGCATTGGTCATGTATAGATTTTGACCATATATTGCAGTTTCCTTGTGACTGCGAGGAGTGTATGCTTACTCTACCATGTGTGTTTGTCCATATGTAGCATCAGTATTTGTTCCCCATAGCAAATATTGTAGCTAGATAGAAATGTATCCTATCAGGGGGCAGAAATTAATCCAGTTTGGCCCTCGATCCCAAAGAGTGCTTTGAATTTGGGCCCCCCGGCTTTAGATGCTGACTGACTGAAGTAACACCTCTCTGAGGTCATGCAGTTTGATGGTTTGAACTTCAAAGTTTGAAGCTTGAGGCATATATTCATTTTAAAAATATTTTCGGTTGAAGCCATTATTGTTTGACTTGTTGTGTTTTAGAAGTTCCATTGTATTTTTCCAGCCTACCCGTTGTTTTTAAAGGGTTGCATTTCATGAATGGCTATGTGTTCCTACCTATACCAGACACCTGGTCCCAGGCAATGTCCATAGCCAGGTGAGCCATCTTGGGTCCAACCCCTGGGAGACGGACAAGCCCCTCAACGCTATCCGGGATGTCCCCTCCAAAGTCCTTCACAAGCATGGCTGCTGTCAGCTTCAGAAACTTGACTTTGTTCTACGGAGTGATGGTGCGACAAAAGAATGCGAGTAGGGGGAAGCATGATTTCTAAACAATAACTTTTAAAGTGTCATTTGTGGTATTACCCTCCAGAAGCCGACTGGGTAGATGAGTTTTCCCAAAGTGTCATCATCAGTAGATAGAAGTTTCTCCGCAGTGCAGCCGTGCGCTCTAAGCCTCTGCATAGCAGCCGCCGTCACCTGATCTTTAGTCTGACTGGACAGCATCAGCGACACCAACACCTGGAAACGTCGCACCTGCGTCACACAAAGCGAGCGCTCTTTTAGAAAATCATCACATGTAACCTTCTAGAGAATATTTCAACACCTACATTAGCTGGAGCCTCTGCGTCGTAGCTCTTCTCTGCTCCCATGTGATCCACCGGAGCATCGCGATTGCTCCTCATGTCACGGATGAACCCCAACTGTTTCTGCCAATCAGGAGGTTGCCAGTGTTCTGCCTTTGCTGGTGCTGCACCTTCATCGTACTCCACCTTAATCTGTCTCCGCCTGCGGCCATGTGAAGACGATGGAGGAACGTCCGTTTCTAGTTTTGGCAGAACGGTTGCCAACTGGAAGAGATCCTGGCTTCCATCTGATAATAGAGAAGAAGGAATCACAATAACGCAGCTGTGCATGTATAATGTCAAATGCAGTGGCGGGCCGTGCGTTTCCCACCTAGGCCTTTAGTGATCTCCGACTTAAATGATTACCTCTCAAAATACCATCATTTATGTCACCACATGATCATTGCTGGATAAATACTATACAGGAACACATTTACGCCCTACTGAGCATCGAATCACATCAACAGTGTACAAAACGGGTTATTTTCTGGCGCATTTAAAAATAAATAAAAACGCATCAGCAATTAAAATATATACCGTAAATTTCTCTGCTTGGCTTATGGAACTTCTGGTCAATAAACTTTGATTCAAAGTACACACTTATCGAATATATATTAACTGCCCTGACCACATGATGGTGACAAATACACATGTAACAATGTTACATGACACACTTTAACAACAACAGTTTACAACTTTTAGTTGTAACAGAACAGCTACTGTCAACAACTTGTGATCTGATTGGCTATCGCAACTGTCTCTCAACTGTATGTGTTCTCAAATTCATCCGCTAACGGTCCCGATGAGAATCCAATCACAGGACGCGTAAATGTCACGTTCGACGTGAGGCCATCTAGAAGGCCTTACTGACAACAACTCGTGATCTGATTTCTATTCGGGCTCCAGTACTCTGATACCAACAGTTAGAGATGCTACCTCAGTAGAAGCATTTAAGTCCCATCTTTAAACTAATTTGTATACGCTAGCCTTTAAATAGACTCCTTCTTAGACCAGTTGATCTGCCGTCTCTATTCTGCTCTGCCCCCCTCTCCTGCGTGGAGAGGTTATTAGGTGACCACAGACGATGCGCTAGCTGTTCAAAGTCGGTCCCGGGGTGGACCACTCATCTGTGCATCAGTTGATGACGTCTCTGCGCTGCTGACCTGTCTCCACTCAAGATGATCTCCTGCTGGCCCCACTATGGACTGGACTCTCACACTATTAACTAGTTCCACTATGGACTGGACTCTCACACTATTAACTAGTTCCACTATGGACTGGACTCTCACACTATTAACTATAGATCCACTATGGACTGGACTCTCACACTATTAACTATAGATCCACTATGGACTGGACTCTCACACTATTAACTATAGATCCACTATGGACTGGACTCTCACACTATTAACTAGATCCACTATGGACTGGACTCTCACACTATTAACTAGATCCACTATGGACTGGATTCTCACACTATTAACTAGATTCACTCGACATCAATTGCACCGGTCGCCCAGGGGGCGGGGGTCCCCACATCTGCGGTCCCCTCCAAGGTTTCTCATTGTATCCCATTGGGTTGAGTTTTTTCTTGCCCTGATGTGGGATCTGAGCCGAGGATGTCGTTGTGGCTTGTGCAGCCCTTTGAGACACTTGTGATTTAGGGCTATATAAATAAACTTTAATTGATCGATTAAAAAATGGTATCAAAGTGTCAAAATATAAGTGCAACCACACAGTTAGTAAGTTTTAAGAGTAAACAATAATAGAATAAAAAACACTAATGTAGCAAGGGGTCTTGATTGAAACAAATACCAGGTGTTGATAAGCAGACTCTCGCCTCCTCCTCTTCTATTTTCACAGCATTCACGTTCCTGCGCTTCCTCAGTCCGGATAGGAGAGAAACAGCAGCGGTGGATGTGTCTATCTGCTTACATCTTCGAGTGACAACCGTCCTGTTTTGTGAAAAATACGGAGAAGTCATCCTGAGACGCAACAACATTACACATCCCGGGTAGGAAGCATGGCAACGCGGAACCAATGAATTGGTCCTGTTTGGAGGGGGACGGAAAAAAAGTTACAACTGTTATCTAATAAACATAAAATACAACGTTTCAATGAAAAAACATAGATTAATTAATATGCTTACTATTCAATACAGTGTATATGTTTTATTAGTAGTTTTTTCAGCAAAAATACAAACTGCTAAGCGTCTTTAGCAGATATAAACTACATTTCCCATGAGTAATTGCTGCAAACGTGTTTTTGCCGGAAGTCTGCCTGTCAGACCGTCGGAGGTGTGGAGGCATAGTGCAGGACTGTGCTTGCAGCACAATACGCCTCCAGCAGCGTGCATTTAGGCCTATTCCGGTCTTTTAGCTGCGGCTGAATGAAACCTACATGCACTCACATCTAGCAAGGTGAGAGAAGTGCGATAAGAGGGGAGGAGGAGTTGTGGGTTTAGTTCGCAGTGCCAGTCAAGGAATGCTAGTCAGCAGCAGCAGCGTTAAAGCTAACGGCGCACAGCAGCAGCGCCATTATGTATTTATCCTACTTCAGCCTTGTTTGTAATGTTTAGTCTGCACCATGGCCATGTTTTGAAGTCAGGAACTAGTTTGCCGTTGTTTAACTTAAACACATAAGTTGTTTGCGCCCACTGTTCTTCTAATGTGACAAAGTTTTAAATGGAAGGGTGAATTATGTTTCCCATCACACGCTTAACATTTGTGTTTAGGTTTTGGCTGGCCTTAGTCTGGACTTTCGACGTCTCTTTAACACAGTGACTACAATTCAGAGGCCCCATATAATCATTTTAATAAAAATGCTATCTTCCAGTGGCTAACATGTTGTTCAAATTCTCGCCTGTCATGTGATGTGGATAAAAAGTGTGCTGCAAAACAGAGGATGCTAAGCAAGCCAATGTCATTTCACTTTGTCTTTACACAGTCTTCCATTCTCGCCTGTCCAAGACACAAGGCTTGGCCATGAATAAACAACCAAGCAAGGAGAGTTTGAAGGACAAGGTGAAGGGGATCTTTGGACTGGGACCCCCACGTCCTCCCAGCAAACAGAGTGACCACAAGCCATCTGAGTTCATCATTACAACTGATATCATCAAGGTACAGTACCCTCCAAAAGTATTGGAACAGTGAGTCCAATTTGTTTATTTTTGTTGTAGGCTGAAAACATTTGGGTTTGACATCAAAAGATGAATATGTATCCCCAAAGGGACATGGAGGGAAAAATACGTTTTGCGAGATGTCGCAATACTTTTTGCGAGATGTCGCTATACTTTTTGCGAGATCTCGCAAAAGGTTTTTTTCCTATGTCTGTGAACCGGAAGTAAAACAGACACAGCGATGGAGGAGCCCACCCATCATACGTGGGAGAAGTTTATTGATTTCTATTTTAGTATTGGCCTAACATATAAAGACATCAACTCGTATTATGGTCCCACAACAGAGCACAGATTGTGGGTAGGCTCCCGCGTGCTCCCGCTCCTCCATCGCTGTGTCTGTTTCACTTCCGGTTCACTGACATAGGAAAAAACCTTTTGCAAGATCTCGCAAAAAGTATGGCGAGATCTCGCAAAAAGTATGGCGAGATCTCGCGAGATCTCGCAAAAAGTATGGCGAGATCTCGCAAAAAGTATGGCGAGATCTCGCAAAACATCCATGTCCCTTTAGGGCAGGGGTCACCAACCTTTTTGAAACCAAGAGCTACTTCTTGGGTCCCGTATAATGCGAAGGGCTACCAGTTTCAAAACACTTAAATAAATTGCCAGAAATAGCCAATTTGCTCAATTTACCTTTAAAATAATTAATGATATTTACACTTAATTGAACGGTTTAAAAGAGGAGAAAACACGAAAAAAATTACAATTAAATTTTGAAACATAGTTTATCTTCAATTTCGACTCTTTAAAATTCAAAATTCAACCGAAAAAAAGAAGAGAAAAACTAGCTAATTTGAATCATTTTGAAAAAATGAAAAAAATAATTTATGGAACATCATTAGTAATTTTTCCTGATTAAGATTAATTTTAGAATTTTGATGACATGTTTTAAATAGGTTAAAATACAATCTGCACTTTGTTAGAATATAAAACAAATTGGACCAAGCTATATTTCTAACAAAGACAAATCATTATTTCTTCTAGATTTTCCAGAACAAAAATTTTAAAAGAAATTCAAAAGACTTTGAAATAAGATTAAAATTTGATTCTACAGATTTTCTAGATTTGCCAGAATAATTTTTTTGAATTTTAATCATAAGTTTGAAGAAATATTTCACAAATATTCTTTGTCGAAAAAACAGAAGCTAAAATGAAGAATTAAATTAAAATGTATTTATTATTCTTTACAATAAAAAAAATAAATTTACTTGAACATTGATTTAAATTGTCAGGAAAGAAGAGGAAGGAATTTAAAAAGTAAAAAGGTATATGTGTTTAAAAATCCTAAAATCATTTTAAGGTTGTATTTTTTTCTCTAAAATTGTCTTTCTGAAAGTTATAAGAAGCAAAGTAAAAAAATAAATGAATTTATTTAAACAAGTGAAGACCAAGTCTTTAAAATATTTTCTTGGATTTTCAAATTCTATTTGAGTTTTGTCTCTCTTAGAATTAAAAATGTCGGGCAAAGCGAGACCAGCTTGCTAGTAAATAAATAACATTTAAAAAATAGAGGCAGCTCACTGGTAAGTGCTGCTATAGGTGAGGGCCGACATCCGGGCAACTGAGCTACATACGGGTTCTTCGAGCCATAGCAACCAGACTGGCGTTGAAAACAAACCGTTGCCATTACTCTTTAACCTGTCGACCTACGCTGGTTAAACCCGTCATTCTGCCTCCAAAATGCCGAAAAACTATGTTGTTTTTGGTTGTGCTAACCACAACTGGAAACAGGGAAAACAAAGGTTGTATTTTGTTCTGCCAAAGCGTGATAAAAGCCCACAGAGACGAGACAAATGGCTCGCAGCTTTACACTGGGAAAACGAGGACGGTTCTCACTGGAGTCCCCCAAAGTCCCGGGTCGTGTGTTCGGATCACTTCGTTTCTGGTAAATATAAGAAACAAAAATCCACCTCCCTAACCACAACTTGGCTATACCGTCCGTGCTAATGTTGTACTTGTTGAATTTGTACCTTATAACGTTCGACAGCTGAAGTTGTTGTTGTACAAAAATAACATGCGGTATATACTATATAGTCTATAGCCTAGCTAGCTATTTTCGAAAACCGGTTTCGTTTAAATTTGCACTTAACAGTTGGGTTTTTAAAAACCAATAAACCCTATAATTTTCATGTTGCCATTTAATCAACTTTTCAAGACAGTTGCAAAATGCTGTCTGCAAGACTTTTCAATACAAAGACATATATTTTGTACATTATTCGCCTGCTGTACTGCGCCTTCATAAGGCTACAACTTACAAGGACCAGGCTACTAGGGGTCAGTCTGCTTTCTTTTGGGGTTTTTTGCCGGACATTCCAGTATTATTTACCCGTAATCTTGGTATTACTTTCCTTATTAGGTTATTTTGCCACCTCCCCCTTCTCTGTTTAAACTCTTCTTTGTTGTACTTAAACAATACATGTAGCCCTCAAATCTCTCAATATTTTATACACTAACACTTGATCTTGTTGTTGTCGTGTCTCTTTCTTAGTAGCGCGCAGGCTAAGCTAACTAGCAAGCTAAGCTAAGCATGAGAAGCTTTAAAGTTCACTGAGACGAGTCTGACGCAAATAATACATTTTCGTTTTTTCACACGATATGCGAATAAGTAACGTGGGTAGGATAGGTTTTGCCTGTGCAGACTGCATTTAGAGGTGGAACCAACATGAAAACCAGAGTGTGGTTTATAGGTGAAAAAGAAGCAATTGTGAATCTGAGAGAAGATGGACAATCAATCAGAGCCATTGCACAAACATTGGCCAGAGCCAGTACAACCAATTGGAATGTCCTGAAGAAGAAAGAAACCACTGGTGTACTAAGCATCAGATGTGGAACAGGTAGACCAAGGAAAACATCAGCAGTTGATGTCAGAAACATTGTGAGAGCTATAAAGAAAGTCCCTAAAACAACTGTTAGTGGCATCAGCAACAACCTCCAGAGGGCAGGAGTGAAGGTATCACAATCTACTGTTCACAGAACAGAACAGAAGTACAAAGGCTACACCAGAAGATGCAAACCACTCATTAGCATGAAGAATAGGAAGTCCAGGCTGGAATTTGCCAAAAGGTACAGAGATGAGCCTCAAAAATTCTGGAAAAAAGTTTTATGGACTGATGAGACAAAGATTAACTTCTTCCAAAGTAATGGAAAGGCAAATGTTTGGAGAAAGAAAGGATCTGCTCATGATCCCAAACATACAAGCTCATCTGTGAAACACGGCGGAGGTAATGTCATGACTTGGGCTTGCATGGCTTCTTCTGGGACGGGCTCGTTCATCTTCATTGATGATATAACACATGATGGCAGCAGCAAAATTAACTCAGATGTCTACAGCAACATTCTGTCTGCTAACTTAAAGAAAGATGCAACCAAACTGATTGGGAGATCCTTCATCATGCAGCAAGATAACGACCCAAAACAACAAAGGCGTTCATCAGGGGCAAGAAGTGGAAGGTTTAAGACTTAAACCCAATAGAGCATGCATTTTAGCTGCTGAAGAGGAGACTGAAGGGAGTAACCCCCCAAAACAAACAACAACTGAAAGAGGCTGCGGTGAAAGCCTGGAAAAGCATCACAAAAGAAGAATGCAGAAGTTTGGTGATGTCAATGGCTCACAGGCTTGATGCACTTTTTGTAAGCAAAGGATTTGTAACTAAATATTAAGTCTTATTGACTTAAATCTATTTTAGGTTGATATGTTCCGATATTTTTACTCACCTAAAAATGTTGTGTTCCATTACAAAGAATGCTATCTTCTAAGTTGTGTATCAGATCCAGATGTAAATACCTGGAAATAAAACCTGAAATGTTGATCTCTTGTCTCATATTCATCTTTTGATGTCAAACCCAAATGTTTTCAGTCTACAAAAAAAAAGGAATTGGCCTCACTGTTCCAATACTTTTGGAGGGCACTGTAGATTTAATACAAATATTGTAGCACCACCCCTCGTACTGTATGTGAAATCTCCCTCTGCCCTTTTTTAGGAGCTCCACCCAGAATGTGGACTAAGTAACCGTATTCGCACAATGAATCATGTTTGTGATCTTGCCAAAACAAAAAGATTTGAGGAGGTAAGTATGTTCATAACGTGTGTGGCGTGTGATGCATACTTGTGTTCAAAACGATGTATGTTTCCCAGCATGCGGTAGATGCAGTGTGGAAATCTGTGGACGACATGCTATCACAGGAACAGCCACCAGAAGCCAGACATGCTGTCCTGCAGCTACTTAGGGCCATTATACAAGGACAGGTAGATCCATAAAACCTAAACAAATATATTCAACATTTCAGAGACTTGATGAAAAAAAAAATCATGTTCTTCGGAAGGGTGAGCGGCTCGGGCCCCTGAGAGCATACTTTTTCAGGGTGATCAGAGACTATCAACCCTGCAATGAAGACCTTTCTGATAGACTGGAAGTCTTTAAGGCTTTAACTGAGAATGGGAAGGACATCACATACCTTGAGGAGGACATAGGTGAATCTTTTCAAAGAAACCCAGTTTAGGTGGTATCTGCTGTTTTTTTGTCTTAACTTTTCTCTTCTTCCTCAGCTCGCTTTGTCCTGTTGTGGATGGACATAGGTCTCACGTCCGACTTTCTTCACGTTCTTGTCAATCTGGTGAAATTCAACAGCTGCTACTTGGACCACAATGTCTCCATCATGGTCCAGTGAGTCGAACAGCGAATGAAAACAAACTGTACAAGTCTGTTGTTTTGCTAAGATTGTAGTCTTTCTGCAGAAAAATCTGTCTTCTGTGCAACAGAACAACCTCTTCATCAGATATAGAGGTGGGTTATTTGATTTGTGTATAGGTCAATTTAGGCTATAAAATAACGATTCATGCTATTATACAATTATTTTTGCATCTAATGAAGTCATTTTAAACTGGGAATTTTCTGTTTTTTAAATGAGTAGTAACAGGAGAAATTGTATTCTTGCATCAGTAATACATGTTTAAAAACCTTAGCAGATCTTATGTACTTGTTTTAACAATGATTTTAAAAGTTTTATTTTTAAAATGTTTATCTTTTATTCATTTTAGAAACTTTTTTAATTCAACATTTCTAATTCTGTGTTAAATGTGCTCCTTGTGTGTTGGTATGTTCCAGGTGGCACTCCAAGTCCTTGATGCGGTGGTGTGTTACAACTGTCTACCCTCAGACTCACTCACCGTTTTTATAATTACCCTCTGTCGCACGGTGAACGTAAAAGAATTTTGTGAATCCTGCTGGAAGGTACGCAGAGGGTTCTCAGTATGGAAGAACTTTATACCCGACCGCATGCGCTAATCTGTTTACCTTGTGATGTTTTAATTTTATTTTCCAGTTGATGAGGAAAGTGCTGGGAACTCATCTTGGCCACAGTGCCATTTACACCATGTGCCGCATAATGGAGGAAAGGTCTGTTATATTGTAGATTGAACTGGTTCTATTCTCCTATGCCATCTTACTTCCTGCCATGTCTAATAGGGTGTATATGGAAGATGCACCGTTGTTGAGAGGAGCTGTGTTCTTTGTTGGAATGGCGCTGTGGGGAGCGCACAGGCTCCCTGCACTCAAAAACACTCCCACACTGGTTCTGCCATCTTTTTACAAGGTAAACCATATGCAACTCTAGTTGGATGTCTTTAGTCATAATCACAGTGAAAATGCTCCAAATTGTTACCAATATGTTTATTGTGTTAGTAGTTTGCATTGGTGTAGAACTCTGTTTTGTAATGAATGCTGTTTCTACTATATGGTTGCTACTTGAGGAGGGTAACTTGTTCGAAACTGGATTTTTTCAGCTTGTTAAAGGGAGCCGGATGTTGAGGAGCTGTTTCTTTCAAAGGGGCCGTTTAAAAGACTGGCTTATTATTATTAGTTCTTTTTTTTTCTACTGAATTTTTTTTAATCAAGAAAACAATCACAGTTAATAATAAATCTAGCAGTTATAAGATAAGATGAGAATCAGAACAGTTTAAGTTTACACCACCATATTGGTAGGAATTATTTTTGTTGTCATTGTAAACATTCCATAAAGTGGTGCTACATCCCCCAGTAATTGTACTATTTTGAATGTTCCCTCCTCTAAACAAGTTTGTGACACAAGAACATTTTAACAATACATAAAACATATGCAGTAAGTAAGAATAAAGTGCTATGTTTCCTTAGACTCTGACTTCATTATCTCTTCCAGTTGCTAGTCAGGTGGCACGTGGGCAATTGCCAAAGTTGGATCTGCATAAAAAATAGCTCTCAACTTCAAATCTATTCTCATTGTTCATTTGAAACAGCCATTGAAAAGACTTGATTCGGTCGCGAACGTCTCATCTTTACAACATATTAACAAAAGTCGTCTCAGTATGATGCATTAATGGAGGAACAATCCTCCATACTACAAATAGAGACAATATGGTTGTTACCATTTGCTGTCTACCATTCAGGCCATGTCATGTGCCAATGAGGTGGTGTCCTATGAAATTGTCCTCTCCATTACCCGACTGATCAAGAAGTACGGCAAGGAGCTTCAGGTTGTCACGTGGGACATCCTGCTGGGCATCATAGAGCGGCTGTTGCAGCAGATTCAGGTGCTTGCACACACACACACTCACACACACACTCTCACACAAACCAGTCCTCTTTAAACCAGAATACCAGTTGTATGACCCTCTTTGTCATTATCCCCTGATACTGTAGGCAATAGGCAGTGCAGAGTTGAAAACCATAGTGTATGAGCTGTTGACAACAGTGGAAGAGCTGTATGAGCAGAATGGTTATCATGGTTCCACAGAGAAGTTCTTCAGTCTGGTGGAGAAGTGTGCTGACAAAAGACCTGTTAGTCTATCACTTTTTTTCATTCTAGTGCCAGCAGGTTTTTCTGTATTGCTCATCCTGTTCCTTTGTGTGAAAGGATGCATCGGTGCTGACGCTCATCTCATACCGGGCGCAGTCCATTCAGCCTGCCAAGGATGGCTGGATTCAGAGCCTTCACCGCCTCATGGAGAAATTCTTCAGGTAGGATGAACCCATTTTGTTTGTCTTCAAATCTCCCTGTATTTACGGCACACAATGTGAATATGCTGTGTCGTTAATTGTTCCGGTTCACTATCTCCGTTAAAGGAATGAGAGTCGTAGTGTGATCAGGATCAAAGTGCTTCATATCCTGTCATTTGTTCTAAGTACCAACCGCCAGCTGTATGAGGTTTGTAGACTGTCTCATCTTGGTGTTTTATTTGAAAAATATGTCAATATTGTTTTTCCCTTTTTTAGGATGAATTGATAGAAATGGTAGTCATCCCCCAACTAAGTGGGATAGCTGAAGACCGAGACCTTGCTGTAAGAAAACAGGCTACCCAGCTCCTGGTGGACCTGGGTGAGGGCTGTAACACCCACCACTTCACTAGCCTGCTAGACATCATTGAGCGGGTATGAGTACCAGTACATCAACTAACATTGCTTGGCCCACAGCTCATATTTTGTGGGTTCTGAGTAATAACTCGTATGTTGGTGCTGCCTTTTTTGCTAGGTGGCCAGCCGTTCTCTGGTGTGTTCAGGACTGGTGGAGGTTTCAGAGAGGGAGCCCATAGCAGAGTCTCCCATGGAAGATGTCAGGACTGCTATATTGGGACTACTTGAGATTCTTCAGGTAACCCACAACCAATTTAACAATGGATGGAAATTGTGCAAAAATATCATTGTGTTTTAATAATAAAAAAAAAAATCATATTATAAATAGACATGTGGAATTGGGTACCTTAACTGTGTTAGAGATACAAGCGGTCTCTTGGCTTTTTATTATGATAAATTGCGAATATAATTTAAGTTACGAACCTCCCCGCTCCTAGATTACATAGCAAATTTGAATTAAAAACTCTGAACTGCTTTGTGTGCGAATTGTGCTCTAAATAAACTTCTCTTGCCAAATATTTCAAAGTCATCTTCAGTCTGCTGGAAGATGTAACTGCTTTACATTATTATTAGATTACGTCATAAAACTGCTGTAATTGTTTGTACTGCTATTATATTGTTTGTCAAACAATATTTTTTAATCTAATAGTTTCTTTTTCTTTTTAGTTAATGAACATGAACATGAACTTAACTTAATAACATGAACTTAATAACCATGTCCGTGTGTATGTTTTCTTCATCTCTCGCTTTCAAACGGGGTGCAAGAGCACTCACTTTTTACATCGCTCTCAGCACCCGAGCGTGTTAATTCAATAGCAGAATTAAATTAGCAGAGTGAATCCTCTTTTCAGTCGCCTCCTATCTTTGTCACTGTGGACGGAGGCGGGACAACTAGCTTACACACAGGAAGTTCAAACAGAACCTCGCTAGTTGCGACTCGCTGGTGAGAAGCACCGCAAGGTAACACAATTTAGAAGGGAAAAAGATGATTGCAAAGCCAAATGTCCAGTGTGGCAATATTTTGGTTTTAATAGTCAGCAAATCGAGCCCATCAACACGGACATAACATGCAAATATGCCCAAAAAACAACAACAAAGCAAACCAATCGACTCAGTTTTTCCAACCCTGTGAAAAACTGCACTTTACGATCTTTGGTAACCGTGATTAAGATAGATAAGGAGTATATTTTATTATTATTGTTTACTTATTTATGATAAATTACAATAACAGTAAAACAAATCTAATGAGAAATCAAAGTTTTTTGCGTTTGAAAGGAATACTTGCATTAGGTTTGAGTGCCCTCCCGTGACCCCGAGAGGGACAAGCGGTAAAAAATGATAGATAGATGGATGGTTAAATTAGTGGTTAATTTATTCTCAAAATAAAGCTGACAATAATATAATTTATCTACAATAATTTGTGGGACAATATATAAGTACCGGTATGTTATTTGTTAAAATTGTAGTGTTTTGGGGGGACCATTGATTTCAATTAATTTCAGTGGGTGTGGATGATTTGAGATACCAGTGTTTTGAGTTAAGAGTTCAGTTATTGAACAAATTTAGCTTGTAAATTGAGGTACAAATGTTTTTTTTTTAATAGATTGCTGCCAAAATATGTTATATATTTTATATATATGTTTAGCATTTTTATTGTTAACTGAACAGTTAACTGCAACAGATACAGACATAATTACATTTACAGTTTGACAATCCTTTCTTGATTACAGACTTTATAATGATATAAAGTCTGTACAAAGAAGGTATGTGTGTGAATTGAATAACATAGGTACAATAAAGTTCTAAGAACTGTTTTCGCTTTTCAGAGTAAGCTCTACAGTCTACCAGCCAGCCATGCCACACGAGTGTATGAGTTGCTGATCAATCATCTGCAGCTCCACTATAAGAGCAAGTACTGTTCGGCCATTAGCTCAAGCATCAGACTACAGGTAAGCGCACAAGAAACTGGGTTTCTGTGAGAGAAACTGAATTGCTCTCACTTTTTTTTTTTTTTCCGCACAACACACCTTTCTCCCTCAGGTCTTTGAATTCCTGCTGATGATGCGAGCAGACTCGCTTCATCGAGTTGGGGTCCCCAATAAAGATGGCATCATAAGATTCAGCCCTTATTGCCACTGTGACTCAGGGTCTGCCGTGCACATTTACACACCAACACTACCCCAGATTTATTACTATTATATTAATATTTTCTCTCAATGATTCAGGGAGCCGGAGAAAAGAGCCATTGAAAAAAAAACAACAGGTTCAACGTCTCCCCCTGCTACTGGTCCCCCTACTGCTCCTCCAACATCTGCAACCTCAATGATACGCTTGGCCTACTTGCCCTATTCACCTGCTTTCAGCGTTCTCCTGCAGTGCCTCAAGATGGTAAACATGATTATATTTAGCTAATACAACACATAAAATGTAATGTGCATGCAATAAATATGCCAAGCTAAGTGAAAATGGTATATAATGTTTAAATCAAGGCATACTGTCTATGCACACAACCACTAACAAACCATGATTGCTTTACTTGTGCAGGAGACTGATTGGAAAGTGCTAAAACTGATCCTTGAGAAGTTACCATGGACACTACAGTACAAAGTTATGCTGCTCACTTCGCCTTGCAGCTTGGACCAGCTTTGTTCTACTCTCTGCTGCATGGTGCTGTATTCTCACACAAACAGACGGTGCAACATGACTACCCTGTGACGCAACTGAAGTTCTGTCTTCTGCACGTAGGTGACGGACCGGCTGATTTCAGAGCGCCTGAAAAAGACACCAGAGGGGTTTTCACGAACTGATGTTCAGCTAGCGGTGGTTCCTGTCCTTACAGCAATCACGTCCTACCACAGCTATCTGGAACAATCAAGACAAGTACAAAAACCACTGTCTGTAGAAATAGTCTTTGAGGTTCTGCTATTCTGTACTTTTTTGGACGTTAGCCCAGTAGAGTTCCACTACTAATGCACAGTAGTATGTTAACTTACGAGCTTAATTGATTCTGTGATGGAGCTCATAAATTGAAAACACTTATATCTCAAATCAACGTCTCCCATTGAAATGATTTGAAATCAATTTTAATCCCCCTCAAAGAAGCACAATTTTAACATGCAACATAACATGCCCTTTAAGGACAAAAACAAACTTTTAGATAAGAAATACTGTATAAAAACAATATAATAGAGTGTACTACAAACAACAACAGTAGTTTTATGATGTTATGTAATAGTAATGTACAGAATTTCTCCTTCTTGGCTGGCGTTGGACTCATTCTGCTTCAGTAGGGTGCAGTGATTCGCTTAAATGCGCTCGGTCATGTTTTTAATGATTTATTCCTTTGATTTGTTGAAATTCTTCCACTCCTTTTCAGCGCTGTCCTTACCACTTAATTTACTCCTTCATATGCTTAGAAAACAAAGTTATGTCGATCTCTAGCAGTCAGCTAGATCTTATGGGGTTCGCTGTGACATTTGCTAAGCTAACTATTGCTTGTAACTTAAAATATAACAATTAGCATAGAGACAGCATAATCTTAAAACAGTCTTAAGTTGGGGCACACTAAAAGCTGGTTTCCTAATATTTGCCTACGAATACTATCTATACTAGTCAGCATAGATAGTACACGGTGCTGCAAAGTACGGTTTGCTTTACTTTGTAACTTCTCTGCAGTTTGTCTGGTCAGTAAGATTAATTATGTCAAACAATTAAATATCATGGTGTGTAATAAATCTTTGCAGCTTACACCTACTCAGTGGCCTAGTGACCTACTCAGTGGCCTAGTGGTTAGCGTGTCCGCCCTGAGATCGGTAGGTTGTGAGTTCAAACCCCGGCCGAGTCATACCAAAGACTATAAAAATGGGACCCATTACCTCCCTGCTTGACACTCGGCATCAAGGGTTGGAATTGGGGGTTAAATCACCAAAAATGATTCCCGGGCGCGGCACCGCTGCTGCCCACTGCTCCCTCACCTCCCATGGGGTGAACAAGGGGATGGGTCAAATGCAGAGGACACATTTCACCACACCTACTGTGTGTGTGACAATCATTGGTACTTTAACTTAACTTTTTATATTGGTGACTTACTTCGAAACAAATGTTTGCGCTTCATGCAACCCGGTTTATGAGGGTTTGCGCCTAAAAACGTGAGGCTCGGCTTGCCGCTGCCAAACCTCTGCTTTCTGCTCCGTATTTGATATGGAAATATGCAAATTATTAGAATCATTATTTATAATAAAGAGCAGTGGACAAATATTTATGTTTAATATTATATTACATCACTACCATACTACTACAGCTAGGTTCCAAAGTTAAATAATGTGTATTTTAGGGGCAGGTTTTCTTTGAATTATTTGCATACTCTCAAATGTTTAAAGTTCTGTATTATTAGTAACTTTGTTTTGTCTGTTCTCCTCATCCAGAGAGAGCTTGTCCAGTGCCTAGAAACAGGCCTCATTTACCGCTGTGCTAAGCAGTGTGTGGTGGCTCTTACAATGTGTACGGTGGAGATGCCTGACATCATGATCAAGCTTCTTCCCGCTCTTATTGTCAAGCTCACCCACATCTCTGCCACTGTTGCCATGGCTTCACCAATGCTTGAGTTCCTCTCAAGTGAGTACTAAGGACTGCTGCCTTTTTAATCAATGTTGAATGCTTTAGTCATTAGAACATTTAATCACACTTCTGTGTGTAGCATTCATCTTTATGCTACGAAAGTGTTCACAAGTGTTTTTTTGTTTCAACCAGTAAAGAACGTTTCATGGTTCTAAGGGTTTTACTGATGTTTGTTGCTGTTCTTATTTGCTCCATAGCTCTGGTGCGCCTACCTCACCTTTATGCCAACTTTGTAGCTGAACAGTATGTTAGCGTGTTTGCTATCTCACTGCCATACACTAACCCCTCTAAGTAAGTGCTCACACACATGCAAAAACATTCTCACATGCAAAGACACACTCTTGACAAGTTACTTTTTGCTCATTTCCATCAGGTACAATCAGTACATTGTATCCTTGGCCCATCATGTGATTGCCATGTGGTTCATTCGCTGCAGATTACCCTTCCGTAAAGACTTTGTTCAGTACATCACAAAGGTGTGGGCTTGTTTCTCTTTGTATACCATTCAATTGAAGCATCTCCCAGGAAAACAAAAAAGGCAAAATCAATCAAAGATTGTTATATAGCTATTAATCAAAAATGTCTCAAATAGTTGAATTACTTATGACTAAAATGATTGACATTCAGTGTACGATATATAGGTGTTGTGACTGTTAATATCAGGTATGATCAAATAAATACAATGAATCATTGTGAAAAACAGGAATTTTGTAGATTGTGTGATGGTTATGTTGATTTAGTTTGGTGCAGAACATGTCATTCAGTCGTCCCTCATTTATCGCTGTTAAATGGTTCCAGACCTGACTGCAATTTGTACATTTTCTTAAAGTAGGAATCAAATAATTTTATAGTTCAACATAAAAAAAAGACACTCTGAATATGTTAAAAAAAACTAACATATTTAGAGTCCTCTACACATGAAATAACTAACACCTACTAACGCTACACCTGTTTTACCCATAGACATAATAGAAAAAAAAATATATACTGCTCTGTTATATATATATATGACATACTTTACATTAATCTGGACTCACACACAGTTTTTAAACACAACCACAAACTACTGAAAATACTGCAACTTACTCGATGATGATTATGATCGGTGCAATATTGCACAGTACCTCTGATTTGTTATTTTAAGTTAATTTAGCAGATTTTACCCTTGAATATGCTTAATCTAGGCCAAAACGTAATTTTGCTTGCATATTTTGTTGTATGCATACTTTATCCTAATAAAAGGCCAGTCAAATGGAACCATCATATTAATTATTATATGTAGAAGCGTGGCTCAAATGGTAGAGCGGCCGGCAAGAAACTTGAGGGTTCCTGGTTTGAATCCAGCTTCTGTTATCCTAGTCATTGCTGTTGTGGCCTTGGGCAAAGTACCTCACCTACCTTGCTCCCAGTGCCACCCACATTGGTGTAAATGTAGCTTAAATGTAAATAATTGATTTCTCAATGTAAAGCACATTAAGTCACTAAAGAAAAAGTGCTATATAAATATAGTGCACTCCACTTTACACTTCACTAATAAATATATTTAAAAAAACAGGGTGTACCCTGCCTTCCGCCCGAGTGCAGCTCAAATGGTAGAGCGGCCGGCAAGAAACTTGAGGGTTCCTGGTTTGAATCCAGCTTCTGTTATCCTAGTCACTGCTGTTGTGGCCTTGGGCAAAGTACCTCACCTACCTTGCTCCCAGTGCCACACACATTGGTGTAAATGTAGCTTAAATGTAAATAATTGATTTCTCAATGTAAAGCACGTTAAGTCACTAAAGAAAAAGTGCTATATAAATATAGTGCACTCCACTTTACACTTCACTAATAAATATATTTAAAAAAACAGGGTGTACCTGCCTTCCGCCCGAGTGCAGCTGGGATAGGCTCCAGCACCCCCGCGACCCAAAGAGGGACAAGCGCTACAAAATGGATGGATGGATGGAAGTTTATAGCTATTAACTGTCTTCATTTTACTACAAATCAACTTTATTATTGCAAGACTCCTACTACATCCTTTTAAGGGGTTTTTCACAGTGAATGACCAATGGTTTAGATTTAATGTAACACTGCACCTGTTTTGAAGTGCTGTTTCTTCTTCAGGGTTTGCGTTCCAACGCCCTGCTTCCATTTGATGACGGCCACGAGCAGAGTTCATTTCGTGCCCGAAGCACTAGCCTCAACGAAAGGCCCAAGAGGTAAAGCATATGTACATTTGCTAGTGGGGATGTAACTCTGCAGCAGGCCACATCATGCGTTGTTGGGGTTCCCAAGGTAACAGAGGCCTCAGCAGAAATGGTAATGTTTGCAATGAGTACTCTCAGGTTGCCATGGTGATCCGTTTTATTAAATTCAATTTTTTTTTTACATTCTTAAACTGTTTGTTCATTACCTGTTGTTTTTCAAACTATAACTAAGTTACTTACTTTTAGTGTAATGATGAACAGAATAATAGTTATATCCATATGTGGAACGACAAAACAATGTTATGAGGCGAAGTCCTGTAGTGTAGAATTGTGTATATATACAGGTGGGGTTTTGGCCCTGTTTAGCATTGATAATTAAATACAAAAAATATGTTAGGTCAAATATTCTGGCCTGATTACATACGCACTCAAATGCAAATGAGACGCAGACAGCAATGCACTGTCAAAGAGGCATTCATTTGACACGAAGTATATTAGAAACACCTCTTAATATGCTGCTGTGCAGTATATATGTATATATGTGTATGTATGTGTGTATGTATATATGCATGTGAGGTCTACATTTGTTATTGCACAATATTCCATTTTGGATTTGAGCGCAACTCCTGAAAAAGGAATAAGCCAAATTACCAGGAATCCAATGCAGTGGAACCTATATGATTGAGCATAGTGCTCCGATTCCAAACAATTTTTACCCCATAGGAAACACTGGAAATAAAAAAATAATCTTAAAGTTAATGTTAATATAAAAATGTAAAACCATTACAACACTTAAGCCTGGATTATGCTCCTGCGTAGCTGCAATACCGTCTCCTCCAACGCCGCCTTGATCCTTGTCATAGCTCTTCCAAGTGCGTTAACCGTGAGGCGTGCAATTCTCAGTTCAAACTTTAGGGGGCCCTGTTTTTCCAAGAGTGAACAACCACAACTCTCGTTGACTAGATTGGCAGCTAAAGCAACATCCAGATCATTGTTGAAACTGGAACTAAACAATGTGGACCGGTCACTTTCATTGTACATGTTGTTTTCATTGTACATCCAAAACCAAAGCAGAAGGCGTTTGATTTAAAAATGGAGCTTTCGCTTGAGGAAAAAATTGGAAAGGACGTATTGCCAAAAACCGGCCAATCACAGCTAGGTGGTATGTGTTGCTGTTGACATAAGGTTAGAAGTGTTTGGAGCTGCACATCAAGTTCTGTTGAAGGGTTTAGAGAGGGAGGAGCAAGCCGGTCCCACTTCCCCTGGCGCCGTGACGCTGTAGTTTTATCCTGATTTTAGTCTTAACTTGAATAATAACTGACAAAAGCATAATGCGCACGATCTCTCATTGTAATTCTTAATAAATAAAAATAAATAACAGTAATAGTGAAATGGAAATAAAATAATAATGATGATTTTAATGTACATTAAAACACTTCCTTGTGGTCTAGATAATATGTATTGGATATGCTTTGATGTAAGCTTTGCGTAATTTTGCTCCACAGTCATATTTTTAACCCGTTTTTTTGCTGTGTAAAATACCATGTATTTTGTTGCTCTCCTGGATTATTTTAGTTTTCAAAAAGCTGTGGCTTCACCGTTTTACCCTGCGCTGTAGCTTTTGCTTTTCTTTTAGTTGGTCTTTATCAATTGAGTTCTCCTTCACTGTCCTGTTATCTGATTCATGATGTTCAACTGCTGTTAATTTTCACCCTGTTTTGTTTTTTCTTTCAATATTTTCATTTGGCGCCTCCCCTGCCTCCTGCGATTGGGTGCTGTGTTGCGGTTGTGGTTTTGGGGGGGTGGTCGTGTCATCCTGGATCCCTGCCACACATTCCCTGCCCGTCTCCTGTGACCTTTGCCCTTTGATTTTCTGTGCCCTACAACCATCTTCTGTAAATCCCACCTTATTGTGCTGCCTGGTCACCCGCTCATGTTACTACGGGGTTGGTGGTACAATTCCTTCTGCCTCCTGCTAAACCACCACACACCCCCTCCCATTACCCCTAAACCATCACCTTGACGATGACTCACCCCCTTACTACCCACCGCTACTGTAACCCCTTCTCGTTGCCTTCAATCCTTCGCCGTGGTATTCATCATCGCCCAGTCTCCGGGCAGCAAAAATGGCGAAGGCGGCAGCGGTGGTAGCCAATAGCAGCAGCTCTCCAGTAAAAGAGCTGAGGGACCTGTCAGCCATGGACGCTTTCCGATCCCGCAGCATCAGTGTCTCCGAACATGCGGTCCGCAGGTTAGAGAGTCCTCTGAGTAACCAACTAAAAAAAACAACAACAACCAAAACTTAAATTGCTTTCTCCATGGGATGGTTGATGGGGTGTTGGGTCATTGTCATGCGGGGCCGTCGGGTGGGTATCTATTGCCAGGGCTACCTGAAACAGATGTTGCATGCCGGGGTTTGTGTGTCTAACTCTTTGGTTCTTGTGTGCTGACATCATACCCTTGCTCCTCTAGATTTAGTTGTTGCATGCGACAAGTTCATTTGGATGTTTTTCTGTATGATTTTCTGTTGACTCAAAATTTGGCTTTTTATTTCATTTTAAATATTTGCTCTGACTTGTTTGCTGGGTGTTATTCTGACTGGAGGGGACAGAGAGCATGCGTATTTAAAATGGTGTGAATCTATCCGATCTGACAAGTGCATCCTGCAATGCTCCTTTTTCTCGATGGGTCACTCGATCAGTGATGGGAACAACAGCAACACAACAGTCTTCTTTGTTTGTCGTCATTGTGCATCACTCACATACACACTGTGCTGCTATGACCATGGCAATCTCCAAGAGTGGTATTATAGGACTAGCTGGGCTGAACCTGTGATAGAGTTTGAGAACAGACTATAAAAGTTAAAACCTCAACATAAACATGCACTTGCACACTTTCGGCCTTTCTATTCTTTGTGCCTTTTGTGCTATGCTTCAGTGTGACTTGTGCTATCTACAATGCAGTTGTATAACATATTGTCACTTCGCAGTGTTTCCCATACAGTCATTTTCAATCCAATCCAATTCACTTTATTTATATAGCACATTTAAACAACAAAAATGTTTCCAAAGTGCTGCACAACAATATTAAAAACAATATTCAAATATTATCCTTAGCTCCACCAATGACTGAATAAAAACAAAAAATATATAATTATAAAACTAATATAAAAACAATATAAAAATACATATGATTAAAAAACGATTTTAAAGGGTAAAACCAATTAAAACAGTAAATAGAAATCAACATTAAAAAAAAACACAGAGGACAACAAAGGACAGAAAACCACACAACTCACGTAGTGTTAAAAGCCAAAGAATACAAATAAAAATACAATTTTATTTGTGGTGGCCCGCTACAGCCGTGTTGAAACTTTGTCCACGTATTTAAAGTCCGGTACGTGGTCCAGATTTGATCACTTGTAATAGTGACACTCGATAAACCGGGGGTGTCAAAATATTTTTCATTGACGGACATTATGCGATTTTGGCGTCCTTCAGAGGGCCCCTTGTTACACTTGTAACAGTAAACTATACAATTATATTAAACAATTTGCGTAAGCAATTACGTTTGATTATTATTACAAATTGATGGATACCTTTGTTTGAAATCGTAAGTCAAAGTGACAAGCAGATTTTTAAGCATATATTTTTGATAACCAACCAATGCTTGGAATATATTTTTGCATGATATTCAAATAAATAAATTTCAAAGGTATACAATTGCATTCAGTATTTTTTTCAGTCACAATTTAAAAGAAATAAATAGTACAGTACAGAAAAATTGGCAATAAAAATAATCTTTGAAATCTAGGAAGTGTTTCCAGTCTATTGCGAGCCACGTAAAATGATGTCGGGTCACGTAAATTGATGTCTCGCCACGTAAAATGATGTGTTGGGTCACGTTAAATGATGCGGCAGGCCACGTAAATTGATGCAGGGATCACGCAAAATGATGCAACAGGTCACATAAAATAGTGGGACGGGCCACGTAAAATGAAATGGCGAGCCATATAAAATGATGCAGCGGGCCAAATCTGGCCATTGGGCCTTGAATTCAACACCTGTGCATTAAACAAATAATCAAAGCATCAGAATATAAATGTAAACTTGTACCTAATCGGACTAATCTATAAATAAGGTACCTATGTCTCATGGCCAAATCATCCCCCTGCAACCTAAGGCCTCAAATAGATTGTAGTCCTGTGGGGAAACACTGCTTTGGGATGTAATTTCACTCCTGTTTGACAAGTGACAATACTGATTTCAAATTAAATTTATTTTCATGCAAAAACAGTCTTACACACACAGCTGCAATGTAGATTTTCCATAGCCTGCCTCCTCTGATAATTGGTGGCACATTTGCAGTTTTTACCTGGTTTGATTGAAACGTGTTCCCCAATGGCTCTCGTTTCACAACCACCAACACGATGATGGTCTTTGTATTTCTATACACATTTCTAAAATAATAGATTAGTCTTATATTATACTATTAGTTATTTTGCCGATCACTGATCTGTCTAGCTCATAAAATACATGTGTATGGTTAAATAGAGGCAAGGTAAGTATCATTTTTAAACACTTTATTCCCAGTGTGGTTTAAGTCAGCCACTACCATGATTTTATTGCAGAATTATCTTCAAATCTGTGAGGTTTCTCTGTAATTTAGACTCACAATTTTGTTATGACTCCTTTTATGTGAGTGAGATTCAAAATGACCAACAACAAACCCGCCTGTGCGGTTTGTTTAGCATGTGACTTTGCTGCTGCTTGTTTTGTGATTGCAAACATACATGCTTGTGCTGTACACTCAGATAGCATGTTGTACAGACAGGTGTGTCTATTTTTGGGCTTCTGCATTTCTCTCTGTATCTCCGCTACAGTGCTTGCATGACTGTGTGCATGGACAAGATGTTGAAATAAATCTGGACGCTGTGTGTCTTCCACTCACTGCAATTCTGCCTTGCTCTTGTTTTTCTGTCTTAATGTTGCATTGTGTAGGATGCAAACTTCCAACACCACCTGCAGCCTGGGCTCCGCTGACGAAAACGCAGTAACTCAAGCAGATGAGGGCCTGAAGACGGTCCACTTGGAACTCACTGAGACGTGTCTGGACATGATGGCACGATATGTCTTCTCCAACTTCTCAGCACTGCCCAAAAGGTGAGAAAGCACACATTTTGTGATACTATAAAGGACCTTCATATTTAAATCTGATTATTTCGATCTTGCCCATAGTCGAGGAACAGTCAAATCTTTTAAAGAGAAATAAACTGATGATGATACATAGTGTATACTGACTGGTATATTGTACAGGTGTCAGTAATGTTACATGGACGGGCACTAGCATTCATATGGTGAATCTTCCCAAAGTTTATTAAAAATACTTAAAAAAGGAATAGTCATTCATTAAAATAAACAAAACAGAGTTCTCATTTGCGACTTTTTCCACCTCAAGAAAAGGCTAAACCACAGTTTGTGATGTCTTCGGCTCTGGTGCAGCGCCAATAACACATCAAAGTTGACAAAATAGAGGAAGTAGAAGTCGTAAAAATTGTTGTGTATGTGAACCAGCGGAAGGATCATTACCCTTGCCAGAAGAGAGCTACACCTGTGGGGCAGTGTTAATTTTGTTGACTAAAAATTTCCGCCTTAGTTATCGTCAACGACTTTTTTTCCACTGACTATAATAGGACGATAACGAATCACTACAAATACACGTTGACAAAAACAATGACGAAATTAATCGACAATTTAGTCGACGAATAAAAACAAGACGAAATTGTTGACAGAGACAAAATCCAATCATATTTTAATTTCGTCTTTAGGCTTGTGGGACAAGTTAGGAATCTATCTAGTCACAGTACCATGTAGGAGCGGGAGGTAAATCACGAAGAGTAAACATTCAGAACTACTGTAGCAAAGAGTGGCTATTTTGAAGAAACTAGAATATAAAACATGTTTTCAGTTATTTTTTTGTTAAGTACATAACTCCACATGTGTTCATTCATAGTTCTGATACCTTCAGTGACAATCTACAATGTAAATAGTCATGAAAATAAAGAAAATGCATTGAATGAGAAGGTGTCCAAACTTTTGGCCTGTACTGTATGTAATGTAGCAGCGGGCACATTTATAATAACATTTAATATTTATGTATTTTGATCATTTTAAGCAAGGCAGCACATTAATTTTAAAAAAATGCATCACATTAGCTTTTTTTTAACATCACTGCTCACTGCAAACTTTATGAGAGCCAACAAACATAATAAAACATCAAGATCTGCTGTCATTAGGATGCCGACTGCTAGGATGTTCATATATTCCCATTTAAATGAAGAATGACTCAAAATCCTCACAAAGAAAAGTGGGGTGGAACCAAGCATCTTTTTGTGTTGTTCTCATCATTTCCGGGTTAAAATTGGCTGTCATAGTGTACCAACTTGTCGGATTACGCCTATCCAGATGAGAGGCATGATTTATGATCTACAATAAAGTTTCACGAGTAAGGGAACAAGGAAGCAGCTGACCAGTCAATCATGTCAACATTTCCACATTCACACACACACGCACTCATTCACACACTGATGCTATGCAAGGCCCTAACCATGACCTATCAGGAGCAAGGGTGAAGTGTCTTGCTCAAAGACACAACGGAAGTGACTAGGATGGTGGAAGCTGGGGATTGAACCAAGAACCCTCAAGTTGCTGGCACGGTTGCTCTACCAACCGAGCCAGGCCGTCCACTGTATACATAAACTTTAATTGTTGATAGATTGATTTGACATCATTTTTACTCATTTGACTTTCCTTTTAGATCTCCAATTGCAGAGTTCCTCTTGGCAGGAGGTCGCAGTATGACCTGGCTGGTGGGCAATAAGCTGGTGACCATCACCACCAGCGCAGGGGTCCGCACTCAAGCAATGCTGGGCCTGGACATGGCTGATCGACTGGGGGGAGGAGGAGAAATGACCAGGTGTGACATTTTATGCTCAATGTTCCTGACTTCAGCTAGTGTTGAGTTCTGATTATTTGAATGTGCTGCTATGTGGCCCAGCAGGTCTGATCCATCACTGCACACCCGGATAACTAAAGAGGCACCCGCCAAACTGGAATCCCAGTCAAGTCAGCAACAAAGCAGAGCCACACGCATACGGGTCCGCTCCATGTCAGGTAGTATTCGACCCTCATTCACACAGATTTTGCTTGGTGAGAATTGGGTTGTTTTACATGCATACTGCATTGACTCTTGTTCCAGGTGGTCACGCTCTTCGTGCTGGTCCGGCCCAAAGCCTTAGCCCTTTAGTGTCCCCCTCAGAGGGAGAGTTAGCTGCATCACTGTCTCCATCCACTGCTCCTACCCTGGATAGCCTCAGTCCTTCCTCCTCCACCTCTGCCACTCCGTCAGCCCCACAACCGCTCAAAGACAACCCCAGCCTGGCTGAGTTTGTCCCCATGCTCACGCAGGGTTGGGCTGAGATCTTCATTCGAAGACCATCTGGTATGAAAGAGCAAATTAAAACTAGTTTTAAAAAAAAAAAAAGTCTAACCCCTTAAAAGTGCATTAATTCAAAATTTTAACCAACTCTTTATGACTTGAAATATTATAATGAAGTGAAGTGAATTATAGCCCTTTTTCTCTAGATACTCAAAGCGCTTTACATTGTGAAACCCATTATCTACATTTTTATGCTACATTTAAACCAGTGTGGGTGGCACTGGGAGAAAGGTGGGTAAAGTGTCTTGCCCAAGAACAAAACAACAGTGACTAGGATGGTTAAAGCTGGAATCGAACAATTACTTAAAGCTTGATCACTTATTATGAATCAAGCTTAAAATTCATGTTTTCATAGATTTCTTGACCACACTAAAGCATTTGATTCATTCACTATCAATTTAAATGAAAACAACAGGTAGGTGTTTTGTTTAAGGACTATGTGAATTTCTGGCCCATGTTAAATTTAGATCTATAACAGTGCGATCAAACTCATAAGATGATTCTTTTATTTGTCAGTGGGAAGTTGATTGTTCATCTTCTAACCGTTGAGGCAAACAAGGTGCACTATTTGGCTGCAACTAGCAGAGGTGTTATTCATGCTATTTCAATAATGTTTACCGTATTTTTTGGAGTATAAGTCGCTCCGGAGTATAAGTCGCACCGGCCTAAAATGCATAATAAAGAAGGAAAAAAACATATATAAGTCGCACTGGAGTATAAGTCGCATTTTTGGGGGACATTTATTTGATAAAACCCAACACCAAGAATAGACATTTGAAAGGCAATATAAAATAAATAAAGAATAGTGAACAGGCTGAATAAGTGTACGTTATATAACGCATAAATAACCAACTGAGAACGTGCCTGGTATGTTAACGTAACATATTATGGTAAGAGTCATTCAAATAACTATAACATATAGAACATGCTACACGTTTACCAAACAATCTGTCACTTGTAATTGCTAAATCCGATGAAATCTTATACGTCTAGTCTCTTACGTGAATGAGCTAAATAATATTTGATATTTTACGGTAATGTGTTAATAATTTCACACATAAGACGCTCCTGAGTATAAGTCGCACCCCTGGCCAAAATATGAAAAAAACTGCGACTTATAGTCCGAAAAATACGGTACATTAAATATGTGAAGTTGAGCTACATCCATGTAGACTAAAGCACAATATTATGATCATGATACATTAGGAATATTAAAATGAATATAGAGATCAATGTTAAAAATATTTAAGCCATGAATCAATTGCAAATTAGGAAATTAAGGGGAATGCTTATCCCTAGTCACAGCAATTGCATTTAGCGGATCTCTTCTTTTATCCTCGATACCAGGTAACACGAGCTGGTTGATGTGTCTGGAAAACCCGCCCAGTCCCTTCTCCTCCGAGCTTGGTAATATGCCCCTGCAGGAGCTCTCCACTGTCCTCATGGCAATGGAGGGAGTAAAGGAACCTCCCGCCCAGACGGCCAGTGCTCCAGCCAGCACGGCGGCTCCTGCACCTGCTGAGCCTTTTAGCCAAGCACACAGCAGTGCTGGAGGGAAGGCACATGTGGTTCAGCGCTCCAACACAGGTGAGTGTGACATATTTATATACATATAAGAAGAGAAACTCTGCCTTTTGTTATTGTCATTGATAGACGACTCCATTACATAAACATTTAGTAATTTAGTTTACGATAGAAACAATTATCATCCATTCATAACGGTGTCGTGAAAGGTGCTTTCACTGAATTCTACTCTAGTACAGTTGTGCTCCATTTCCTGTGAGTGAAATTATGTGATTGAAAAAGTATCCATTATCTCTCTAAGATTATTCATACACGTAAAAAGTTTGGATCAGATCCAGATTCGATGTTTGCTTTTCTTAACTGATTGGCTAATGAGCTACTGACCCCAGCCAATCGTTACCACAGCTGTGTCTCAGCGTTTACATGGCTAAAAATAGTATTTGCATAAAAGCTCTCTTAAAAATGGATGCACGCTCAGGGAGGCACAGTGACATTTCTTGTTAGTCACATGCAGGAGTTTTATGAATTCCATGAGTGTGCGTGCCTTGCCAGAACACCAGCTTCAATATGAGAGCAAGCTGCAACAAGCGCGTTGTCTAGCCGCAGTGCAAAGACGCTTCTAAGATGCTAATCCTCACCACCATTGCGGAAAGTAAACCAAGTTCTTCCAAGTATCATTATGTTGCGACTCTCATTCCTACATCAAAGGTTCCTTCCAGATTCTTCTATTTAAAAGCTGTCTGAATAAAGCGAGATGAGTAGAATTAAAGATTAACTATTTTTTCTACAAACAGTAGCAATACCAGCGTTCAGCGATGATCCAGCTGGCACATTTTCTGAAAATGGTTGCTCTTCACACATGCTTTTGGCCATGTGGCTGCCCCAAAAGTTAACTTGCCGTGTGTGTTGGACACACACACTCTTGTGCACTCTCACTCCATCCACACCTGGTCCTTCCTATCACCATTAAAACTAGAGAGAAAAATATATGTGGTGGTATGCACAGATAAGAAACAGGGTGGGATCATTATGTTTATCTTATTTTGAGCAAAAAAAAGGTCAAAGTGAGTCATTTCTAAGGTGTTCCATTTTGCCTGAAGAAGTTGAACTGCTAAAGCTTTGATGTAAAGTAGAGGTATTATTGAAAATAATTTTTTTTGTGTCATTTGCGTCAACGTTTGCAAATGAGTTATGGACACATGAAGGATTTGGGATCAAAACCCAAATGATTTAAATGGGATTTCCTTAAAATGTTTAAATGTAGCAGTCAATACCCCCACTTTAATACATAATCTAGTTTACAACAATACTAGCAAATTCTAAATTTAAAAAGATAGGCTTTATAAATCTGTGGTATTGTTTACTTTATTTTCTTGCTATAAAAAATATGTTACTTAATCAATGTTTCGGATCGGGACTCGAAATCGGATCGGATCTAATGCCAAAAATTGGAACGGGATTGGAGGACAAAATGTTGATTGGGACATCCCTACTTGGTTACAATTAAAATAATCTACTTTCTTTGTCCATGTTCATTACACAACGGCAGAAAGAGTTATTAAAATGGCCTTATTCAAATAATAAAAGTTACAAATCTTAAAAAAACAACAACTCCATTACAGTGAAATTGTCGAAGAGACTAATAAAGATGCATGTATTTTTCCAAGCACCTACTTGTCAGTGATGCTGTTTTTTTAATGGAACCATTTTTATTTGCCATCTTTTTTCATTTGTCAGCATTTCCCCTCTTGTTGTGATGCCTTTTTTTCCTTCTCTTGTTCTGATGGCTTTGCTTGTCATGTTTGTCCCTCGTCACCATCGTGCCGGTTTGTGATTGGCTTGCCTACACCTGCCTGCAGTGGGCGACGCTCTCTGGTTTCTGGGTCAGGGCAGTGCCTTCATAGGCCCTCCGGCCCCTGGCAGGTTGCACAGGAGCATTTCCTGGGCAGGTATTGTCCCCCATGTGTGAAAACCCAACCCAGCTCCTTCTAGATCACTCTTGGTCTAGTCATTTTCTTCTCACTTGTGCATTACGCTTGTCAGTAACGGCAAGTAAAGCTGGTTTTGTCCCCTACAAATCATTTTAAGGAGGAATTATGTTAAAATGTGCATATTCTCTTCCTTTAGACTCGCAGAAAACAGAAGGGATCTCACCCATTACATAAATTACATATAACTAGCTAAACATTTACAATAATATACCAACATCTTAACCAAAATATTAAATCACAGCATTAGTGCCGCAATGGTTTTCAAAGGAAGCTGTTGAATCCCAAACTGACCTTTAGCAGCTGTTTTGTTCTTGTAAATAAAGCCAGTTTATTTCCCTAACGTATTGAACGCCCCACATTAGTTTGCAGGAGCTTGTTTGGCTCATCACAGACAACTCGGTCATGCAAAGGATGGTTCCATATGTGTACAAGTGAGGCAACAGATGATGTCTTATCACCAGGGGAAGGGCTGCTCTCCAATCAGTCCAATGGTGGTTTATTTTTGTATTCCTCTAAGATTGATTGTCCTTTGCTAATCGTCTTCTAACTCTCGTGAGTCTAAAATGTTTTGCCTTCCCTGAGGGTGCCAACAGAAAAGCTAAGACAAATTTGAACTTTATTGGCATAAAGAGCACTTTTTTATAGAGCTGCAGCTAATAGGGGCCAACTTGTTGGTTTCAAAGATAATCAACTTGATATTTTCCTCTTCAAATGACTGCAGAGTTTGGTTTTGGAGTTATGGGGGGGTCTGGGCTGCTGTTGCACTGAGTTTGGCCTGAGATAACCAACAACCACCAAACCAATAGATGCATGCACAGTTATAGGGTGATAGGCTTGGGCAGTATCACTGAGACTGTGTACTTTTCTAAAGCTTTCATTTGCATATTTAAATATCTAAGAACTATGAAACAATCATTCATTAAAAACAGCAGTAAAGAATGGCTGGAGTTCAATATTTAAAAACAATTGAATTGGAATTACAGGAAGTGTGATTCAACTCATTGCAATTAGGATAATGTTTTTATTGCCAAATAATAAAAAACATACCTTACAAACACCACAATTAAGCACATTTCTGTTTTTAGATTTTTTTTTTAAAAATAAATTGTCAACATGGCACATACTTTGACTTTTCAGTATGCGGCCCTTGGTGGAAAAAGTTTGGACACCCTTAACTTAAGTATCAAAAGTATCAATATTTTAATTTGGGAATTGATATTAGAGCATAAAGATTTGGTATTGGTGGTATTGATATTTCAGTATCGATCCGCAGTTCCGCACATCACTACATCCTTCCGTCTATTCTCTACCGCTTAAAACCTTGTCTGAATATAGGAAACTGAAAACCGTGTGGATGAGGTTTATGGTAATCATTTTAATGCCACCCGAAAGAGGTGTTTAGGGCACGTCCGACCGGCAGGAGGCCACGGGGAAAACTCAGGACACGTTGGGAAGACTCTCCCGGCTGGCCTGGGAACGCCTCGGGATCCCCCGGGAGGAGCTGGACGAAGTGGCTGGGGAGAGGGAAGTCTGGGCTTCTCTGCTTAGGCTGCTTCCCCCGCGAGCCGACCTCGGATAAGCGGAAGAAAATGGATGGTTGGATAAAACAGTAATGTATTGTAAAGCATTTATTATTGTAGGGGTTACGTTCCAGACCCCCAGTTGAAGATGAAATTCCGCAAAGTAAGGGCGCTATTTATTTTATGTTTTACTGTATATGAATATAATAATAATAATAATAATCATATGCATTTAAAGTCTTTACAAGCCCTCCACACAGCTTTAACACACACTTAAAACCTTTCATACACTTTAAAACTGATGTCATTTTAATATGATACTTCAATGGGTTCTCAAATCTCAGTACGCTCAAAGGTGCTTTAAAATCTGTGATACACTGAGACCGCATGAAGTGAACTGCAAAGGGAACACTTTACACCAAAATTATCAATTGGAATTCCAATTCTATTTCCTGTTTGAAAACTCAATTCAAATGAAACTGAATTGGAATTTAATAATGTACGGCAATCCAAATCATACATACTGCCCGTGCCTACTGCCTTTATAAAAAAATATGTCAGTGATGAATAGATGATTCCCGCATTGATCTGTTTGTGATTGGGATCAATGTTTATAGCTTTAAGACTAATGTTTACGTGCATGTGTTTGTGTTTAGATGACATATTTACTTCAGCTGACAGCTTGTTGTTATGACTAACATTTTCTTGGTAAATTTGTTCAATATACTCACAAATGTCTGACTTTGTGTTCTGCTGTAGACTCAGTCGTGGTAAAGGAGGAAGGGGCAGGGGTCACAAGTGCACAAACCCCGTCCGATTGGCTAGAGAGTGAGGAGTTTGAGCCCATGCCGACAGACCCCATCTTCATTTCTGCCTTAATTCCTAAAACGCTCAGCAGGGTGAGTGTGAACAAAGGTCAAAGTGCAAGGTGTACTTGAAGATATAAAGGATTCAAGTTTTCTTCTGCTTTGACCCCTTAGTCATCTTCCACCTCCAGTCAGGATGATGAAAAGTCCACCTTGGAGGAAGTGAGCGAGGGAGCCATTCCAATCGATCAGCCTAGTCAGGGGCTCTCCTCCCCTGGCAGCCAAGAGCTGCTCTTCCAGGGCACCAACCAGTCCCAGGGTCACGGACTCAACAAGTCCAGTTCCTCCCCAGAACTTCAGACCTTACCAGAAGCCTTCTCTAAAGCTGCTATGGAGTCAGAGAAGATGCTGGGAGACGCCGGGCAGTCCAGAGTGCTTTCAGAGGTCAAGGTCCAGCCGCTTGCCGAGAGGGAGAACATAGGAGGCGACCTCCATGGACTCCCCGTGTCGAGTCACGTAGTGGAAGCGACTGCGCTGGTGCTGCCTCAAAGCAGTGGAGCAAGAATGAAGTTGGAGTTTCCACCAGCTGGAGCACAACCAGGGCCTATCTCACCCGGCGGGGGCCACAGACCCAGGGGCCACACCATCTCTGTATCAGCGCCGTCTTCTAGGAGAGACAGGAGGACTGACAGAGATTCGTATCACAGTCGACTTGGACCCAGCAACGCTGAGAAGACATCTGGGCTCAGTCCAAGGTACAGAAGTGAGATTAATGCTGCTGTGCTGAACATAGGGCTGCAGCTATCGATTTATTTTAGTAAAATAGGGTGGAACCTGAGTTTTGGGTCTTGAACAGGGTTCGTAAATCGAAAAGTGAGTACAGTGAAGCAAATATTTCAATAAGAAACAATGTAATGTAAATATGAATAATGGGTTCCAGCATCGACAAAAGTCCATATTTTAGTGAGGGTTTGTATACTTTGAACACAATACATTACTGTATGTCAACAAACAAACATAACAAGGGGGTGATGGATCAACTATCTCTTAAATAACGAGCACAAACAACAACAACAAGCGACTGTCCTGTGTATGCGCTGCTCTGCCAGCACACGCACACACAGTAGTTCCTTTGATGCCCTCACAAATGATCAGAAATCACAAAATATCATAACTTTAAGAACCATATTGCTGCAATGATATACATTTAAAAAGGTGAAATCCACTTACAATAACATTAGCAAAGGAAGAACTGACAAGAAAGGGGAGAACAGAGGGGCAGGGGGGAGTGGCTGTGTGGGTGTGCGCGCTTGGTAGAGGCGCCGCTGAGGGAGAGGTAACTCTTCTCCTCCACTGTGAAATAAGTCTGCTTTGACATATTTTTTCCAGAAAAGTCCGGTCTTATCACAATTGAAACTTACTGTGGTATGAAGCCTGCTTTGTCGATTATTCATACTTGTGAGCGTCAATAATGTACTTCTTGCAAATAGTCTATTTTTTTAAACTCCACAGCGATTCCGTCTTCCTTTCCACGCTGGCCTGTTGAAAATGCTGCGCACTGCTTTGTGCCTCCAAGCGGGACACAAAATGAATGTATTAATGAAGCGTTTGTACACGGAGGCTAGATCTAAAAGTTTGTAAATTGAAAAGTTCGCAATTAGAGAAGTTTGTAAATCAAGGTTCCACTGTAGATTAAATGAAAAATTTTTCTGCTTGCCATAACATTTATTTTTTTATTGTTTTTTCCAATAAATGCACATCAACAATGTTAAAATTGCACATTTATCATGTGTGCATTAATAGAAGAAACCTTTCTGCTGTTTTCCGCCACACAGATAACCCACACACAACCACTCTTGTGTGCACGCTATTGCAGCAGCTATGTGGAAAGTATTTTGTGCATATATTAAAAGTTTCAGGCACTCCATGCGATCCGGATTTAACAGTTTTTTTTAAAATTAATTACACTCGAACAATTAATCAAAGCAACAGAATATAAACCAAAGCTTTTTTCCTAATCGATTTATTCGATTAATTGTTGCAGCCCTAGTTGAATCTACAGAGCTGTTGAAATGAAAAATGATACCTGTAGAATGACCTAATCAAAAACTAACATTAAACTTGTACAATGATGCACTACTTGTATTACTTTTACTACTTGTTTGACTCTGCATGAGTCATGTAAAATGTCCATTTTCACTTGACACTGACACAAAAATCCAAAGAAAAAGCCGATTATATCCATGCTCAAGATGACATTTTAGCATTAGATCCAGATGTAATTAGTACATTCCACTCTTAAAATTACATGCTATCTTTACTTATAATTATATTCTAATAAATTCATGAATGTGACTAAAACCTTGTCTCCTCCTCTATTCTAGCTTTGTATTCCTCCAGCTCTATCACTCTCCATTTTTTGGCAATGAAGCCAACAAGCCCCTGCTGCTGCCCAAAACACAGGTTAGTGTCCCAATGACCAGCCCACAAATATGATAAAATGTGTTTAAAACTACAAATTAACTTTCTTCTGTCGTTTCTGTCGTTTTTTACATTTTTTTTAAATGTCACTTCTCTTGAGAAGAGCTATTTAACATGCTTTCATGTCCAAATCACCAAAAGACTGTTCACTAGAATCAGGGTTTCCCCCTTTTTTTTTGACGTGAAACCAAATTGAAGTAATATAATATATTATAGCCTCCAGAAGAAGTCACACAAAGTCTGACACTATTTTTACCTTTTATTGTCCAATCTTATGACAACCAGCCCAATTCCAACAGGTTTTACCCCCCATGCACACACTTTATTTTCTGTGCTTCCCCGGACACATTAAACTTTCTTATTATCCACCAATCCGCTTTTAGGCATGGACGGTGGGATCATGGGGAAAATGAAAATCAAATCAAAACCACATGAACATAAAACATTACCACCAGCTGGTCATTACAGTACGAATAGATGAATATAGCCTATTATTTGTGCAGTATTGACTAGTGATGCCCCAAAAAAAGACTTTGATCACCGAAAAACAGATGTTGTGATGAAGTAAACAAGACGCATGTGATTTTAAGGACAGAAAGTCCAACTGGAGCAGCAGCGTGAAACAAGTGTGGTGTCATGATCGCTGCAGATTGCTTTTAGTCAGGGACATCAAGGGACAAAAGTAAAGTCTCTAAACACGAGTACGTTCTCTAATAAAGCAAAAATACAAACCTTGATTTGTTGTGTCGTTTTAATAAAAGAGTAATTAAAAGTCCCTAGACACTTGAATCATTCTTAACAACGTGCATTGTACAATAAGCAGCAACAACTGAAAATGAAGAATTTTTTTTTAATCTAATTTCAAATTGTTTTTGACTTTTCAGAAAACTGTAGTGAGAAAAGACAGAACAAGACAGTTCAAACTGACAGTACGCACAATTGCATGTATGCCATACATGGATCATATCTCCAGTATGCGCCGTATATACTGTATTTTTCGGACTATAAGTCGCAGTTTTTTTCATTGTCTGGCCGGGGGTGCAATTTATACTCAGGAGCAACTTACTGTATGTGTGAAATTCTTAACACATTACCGTAAAATATTAAATCATTTTATTTAGCTCATTCACGTAAGAGACTTAAATGGTAAATGGGTTGCACTTGTATAGCGCTTTTCTACCTTTTTGTTTTTAAGGAACTCAAAGCATTTTGACACTATTTCCACATTCACACACACACATTCACACACTGATGGCGGGAGCTGCCATGCACGGCGCTAACCAGGCCCATCAGGAGCAAGGGTGAAGTGTCTCGCTCAAGGACACAACGGACGTGACTTTGATGGTAGAAGGTGGGGATTGAACCAGCAACCCTCAGATTGCTGGCACGGCCACTCTCCCAACTTCGCCACGCCGCCCCCCTTAGACTAGATGTATAAGATTTCATGGGATTTAGCGATTAGGAGTGACAGATTGTTTGGTAAACGTATAGCACAGGGGTCGGCAACCTTTACCACTCAAAGAGCCATTTTGGCAAGTTTCACAAATTAAAGAAAATAATGGTAGCCACAAAAAAATTTTTTAAATTTAAAATGAAAAACACCGCATACAAAGCTTAAATTGCTTTGTGCTGTGTTAACCAGGGGTCTCAGACACACGCACCGGCACGCAGTTTAATATGGAAATTTGATGTTAGTGCGGCCCGCGAGTTTTGAATCAATGGCGCTTGATAGCGTCATACTTGTCAACCCTCTCATTATTTTCGGGAGACTCCCGAACATCAGGGCGTGATGGCACTGCTTTTGGCGCCCTCTACAGCCTGCCCAAACAGTGTACCTGCTCGACCACATGTAGAATGCAGCTTCAGCTTGCTCACGTAAGTGACAGCAAGGCGTACTAGGTCAGCAGCCACACAGCTTACACTGACGGTAGCCGTATAAAACAACTTTAACACTGTTACGTTACAAATATGCGCCACACTTTGAACCCATACCAAAAAAGAATGACAAACACATTTCTGGAGAACATCTGCACTGTAACACAACATAAACACAACACTACAAATAACCAGAATCCCATGCAGCACTAACTCTTCCGCTCAACCGACGCACGGAGGAGGGGGGGGGGGGGGGGGGGGGGGGGGGTTGATGTGTGGGGGGGTTTGGTGGTAGCGGGGGTGTATAATCTAGAACGGAAGAGTTAGGGCTGCATGGGATTCTGGGTATTGGTTGTGTTGTGTTTATGTTGTGTTACGGTGGGATGTTCTCCAGAAATGTGTTTTTCATTCTTTTTTGGTGTGGGTTCACAGTGTGGCGCATATTTGTAACGTAACAGTGTTAAAGTTGTTTTATACGGCTACCGTCAGTGTAAGCTGTGTGGCTGATGACTAATTATGCTTTGCTGTCTCCTACGTGTGCAAGTAAAAGCTACACACATGTGGCCGGGCTGGCACGCTGTTTGTAAATGCTATAGAGAACAATTACTGCAGTGAAATTAGGGCACGCCCTTAATTTAGTAATTAGAGTGAAAATAGGATTATATTTGCCCTGGGAGTTATCTAGGAGAGGCACTGAGATCCATAAGTCTCCTGGGAAAATCGGGGGGGTCGGCAAGTATGCAGCTGAGCCGCATCAGAGTGGTCAAAGAGCCGCATGCGGCTCCGGAGCCATGGGTTGCCGACCCCTGGTATAGCATGTTCTATATGTTGTAGTTATTTGAATGACTCTTACCATAATATGTTATGTTAACATACCAGGCACGTTCTCAGTTGGTTATTTATGCGTCATATAACGTACACTTATTCAGCCTGTTGTTCACTATTCTTTATTTATTTTAAATTGCCTTTCAAATGTCTATTCTTGGTGTTGGGTTTTATCAAATAAATTTCCCCCAAAAATGCGACTTATACTCCAGTGCGACTTTTATGTTTTTTTCCTTCTTTATTATGCATTTTCGGCCAGTGCGACTTATATTCCGGAGCGACTTATACTCTGAAAAATACGGTAGTCGACGAGCTAGTAAGCTTGAGAACGCTATAAAGTCTGAGTAGTGTTTTGATAGCCTGCTGTTGCTAGGGGTAACCCCAAATATTACGATAACTGGATCTGTCTTGATTCTTTTTATACAAAAGTAAGAAAATGTATTGAAAATGTCAGACCAGAATGTGTGTAATTTTGATGGCATCTGATGCAGTTTGGATCTAAGCCAGGGTATATCTGGGCTAGTCTGACTGCACAGAATGCAGGCGGTTGAGTATCTTAAATTGAACCAATCCGTGCCTTAACAAATTGGTGACCACGCACCTAACCCCACACCCCCAGCGCCTCAGGCATTTTGGCAATTTAGAGAAAAATAAATAATCTACATGGTTCTGATTACTTGCTAAATATAGTGACAAAGTCACTAAGTTGGCATCACAATCTCTATTGCTAGCTACGTCTTCTTATTCTCTGGTGGACCAGTGGCATAATTTATTAAAGTGCATAGAACATTACGTAAGCACAAAACCCAGGAAGTACATATGCAAAAAAAAAAAATCTGATTCATACATACGCACCTCTGTATGTACTTTTCTCATTATAAATCACACCTGCAGTAAATTGTGCACAGAAAATGTTCTCTTATAATGGGTTTATGGGTTTATTATGATAAAATAAAATGAAATAATAATAAATAGAATGCGAGATAGAATGTATATAAGAAGTGAATGTATGTAAAACACCGCTGTTGCCTGATTGTGTGTGTGTGTGTGTGTGTGTGTGTGTGCGTGTGTGTGTGTGTGCGTAGGTGATTGATCGTGCTGTGAAGGTTTTGGACCAGATGCCTCCTTATGACACTCATAAAATTGGAGTAATCTTTGTCGGAGCAGGTCAGGTGAGGACACATTTGTTTGTGCTTGTTGGTTTTATGTGTCCTGCGTCCAGTCAGCTGGGATAGGCTCCAGCTCACTCTAGACCACGCACAGGAGAAGTGGTAGAAAATAAATGAAGTCCAAAAATTCTCGTATTTTCCCAAGGTCAACAATGAGGTGTCCATCTTGTCCAACGAGTACGGTTCAAACCGTTACGCTTCCTTCCTCACCGGCCTCGGTAAATTAATCCACCTGAAGGAGTGCGACCCCGACCAGATCTTCCTGGGGGGGCTGGATCAATACGGCGACGACGGCGAGTTCACCTACTGCTGGCATGACGACATCATGCAAGGTGTGGCAGGAAGTCTTTTTGTCCGTCTCCTTATCAATATGTGACAAAAGCAATACGTGCAAAGTTAAGCGTACACACGTCTAAAGCTCTAAACGTATCTTGCGGTGTGCCCCAGGGATCAATACTGGGACCAAGATTGATCTCTATAGAAATGACATTTGTAAAGTTACACAGGACTGTAAGACTGTTGACGCGACTGCATTTTCTTCAGGAGAGAACACATGGAAGTTAGTACAAATAACAGAGGAAATTAACAAATTAAACAGATAGTTTGTCAAAAACAGCAAAACTAAATGTATGCTATTCAAGATTCTTTATTGTCAATATGTACAATACATATTTTTTTTGGTGTAATAGATGATAAAATGAACTGAATGTCTCTTATAAAATATACAAAATAATTTGGCAAGAATATATTCAATAATGAATAAAGCGAACTATATACTATATATGTTTGTAATAATTACTTTATATTCTCTACTGCTCGCTAGTGTTACCATATCTGAGTTATTGTGTAGAAATATGGGGAAATAACTACAAAAGTACACTTCATTCACTAACTGTGTTACAAAAGAGGTCAGTTGGATATATTGAATCTAAATATTGAAATTCAATGATTTGGTGCATTTGCAAACAGCTAATATTATGCACAAAGCAAACTATAACCTGTTACCTAATTCTTAACAAAAGAGATATATAACCTAAGGGAGAAATCTAACACCTGAAACCTTTAGTATATCAGTATGTGGAGTTGAATTATGGAATGGATTAAACAAAAAGACAATGTACTGATATAATCCACTTCAAGAAACTGAAACTCCAAGTGTTTACAGAATACAAAGAAGAAAAATCATAATCTTATTCATTACATTAAATGACTATTTAATTTGTTTGTGTTACAGGAAGTGAAAAAATGTGTATAGAAATTGCTATGAAACGTAAAAGGGGTAGGATTGAATAAAATCTGCTTCGTCCTTCTCCTTTTCGGGCGTACTGTAATGAGAAACTGAAAATATGTGAAGTACCATATTGTAACTGTATGCATGTTCAGAAAAACTAACAGCATAACCTTGTTGGAGCTCACTAAGGTCGAGTGTGTTTGCAGCCATCTTCCATATCGCCACACTGATGCCTAACAGAGAGAGCGACAAAGGCTGCTGCAATAAGAAGCGTCACATCGGCAATGATTTTGTCATGGTGGTGTACAATGATTGTGGAGAGGACTACAAGCTGGGCACCATTAAGGTATACACACACAATAAAACACATTCATAAGTCACATAAACACGAATGGATCAATAAACCCTTTTTGTGTTTAGGGCCAGTTTAACTTTGTGGAGGTGATTATCAAACCTCTGGATTACGAGTGTAATCTGGTCACCCTGCAGTGTCGTAAAGGTGAGCTCAGCACTTTTTCAGCCTCCCTTTGGATGGTGTTTCACTTCATGTTCTTCCCTTGCAGACTTGGAAGGTTTGGTTGATACGACCGTGGCAAAAATAGTTTCCGACCGCAACCTCCCACTTTTGGTCCGACAGATGGCTCTTCATGCCAACGTAAGTCTTGATCGCACTGGTGAGATAAACACTGAGCACCACTGGCAGCTTTTTTTTTTTTGTGGCTCATATTCTTTAATATTACCTGTGTAACGCACATAGGCTGACTGCAGCCTACGTCGCACTTTGACGTTTGCAGCTTGTAAAGGTGACTATTCGGATGTTATTTCATGTTTAGAGGGCCTTCTGAATGTTAGTAACCGCATTTAAAAGTCCTAAGAAGGTTTTTTATGCTCTAGCTATGAAAATATTCCATTTGTAATTTCGTGGTAATGAATTTACCACGGTCAGAAGCAATAAACATTGATCGTTTACTGTATTACTCTTGGCGGAGTTGGCTAAGGGAGCCTGAGTTTGTGTATAAAAGACTCAACCAACAAAAATGCAGTTCAAGTATGTTTATGATTAGATTTTAAGAATTAATGTATTTATTTTTAATACTTTGGAGGGTATTGGATGGGTACTGAATTCAGTATTTGTCTTGGCACCGACCAAATCCTGATGGTTCTACCAGAAGTGCCATGTAATGGTACCTGGGGTGCGTGTGACGTAATGCCCAGTTGTCGACTCTTCGACTCTTTGCACTTTGGCATTTGGCGTTCACTCCAGCAGCGCTGACTAACTCGAGGTAATGTTGCAGCACTGACTAACTCGAGGTAATGTTGCAGCGCTGACTAACTCGAGGTAATGTTGCAGCGCTGACTAACTCGAGGTAATGTTGCAGCGCTGACTAACTCGAGGTAATGTTGCAGCGCTGACTAACTCGAGGTAATGTTGCAGCACTGACTAACTCGAGGTAATGTTGCAGCACTGACTAACTCGAGGTAATGTGGCAGCGCTGACTAACTCGAGGTAATGTTGCAGCGCTGACTAACTCGAGGTAATGTTGCAGCGCTGACTAACTCGAGGTAATGTGGCAGCGCTGACTAACTCGAGGTAATGTTGCAGCGCTGACTAACTCGAGGTAATGTTGCAGCGCTGACTAACTCGAGGTAATGTTGCAGCGCTGACTAACTCGAGGTAATGTTGCAATTTTCAATGCCAAGAATGAAATTGACTAAATACTCCAACGTGACTTAAGCAAGGCTCCACTTTTCCAAAAATGCGCTTGCTTCATGCTAATACACATTGGCTTTGCTATTGACATGCCACAGTTTAGCATTAGCCATTTAACATGGCGATTTCAACACCTCCAAATTTGTTAAAACGACAACTAAGATGCACTTTACGATCAAACAGCTGTGGCTACGAAAGTAGCTTACCACCACCAGGTGTGAATGAATGATGGGTTTTTAACATGTAAAGCGACTTTGGGTACTTAGAAAAGCGCTATATAAATCCCAGGTATTATTATTATTATTATTGTGTAATACTTACAATTCTAACACTTTTTAGGGCGCAACAAAAGAGTTGATTCAGCAAATACTGAACTGACTAGCCAACCCACCATAAACCATCGACTACTCATATCAAACGTCTTGGACTTTCAACCTTAATTGCAACCTAATGTCATACTTGCAAATGAGACTCAGAAATGTGATAATAAAACAACTCGACAGCAGTTATCAAAATCAGCTCATTTTTAAATGTTGCAATAAAAGATTATATTTTATTATCAAAAACAATTCATTTATGAACACAAAAAGAGATACTGAAAATGGTTTGAGCACCGGTACCAATTCCGGGTACTGGGGATTGGTTTCGTATTGGTTCAAATGTGAACAGTACCCATCCCTACATGCATGAACAGTAAACAAAAAGACTACATTGACAACTACAATTCAGTTTAATATAGTTAGTTTCAGTTCAGTTAAGTTTCTGTAATATGTTCAATAGTCAAGTGTTTATAGTCCGATTAATATCCAAAGTTTATCTAAAAAGGTAAAACAAAAGGTTGATAGATTCTAGGGCAGGCTTGGGCAATTATTTTGACTGCGGGGCCAAATTTAGAGGAAAAAAATGTCTGGTGGCCGGTATATCTATTTCTAGGAACACTAATACAAAACCTCACAATAATGTGAGATTGAATGCTAAAAACGTTATGAAAAACGGAATGGAATTTTAATTTTTTTACTGAATAAGACACCCAGAATGTACATGAAAATAAAAAATTTAGGATTCACAATATTATCTATGAACGATAAAACACTGAATATTGACAACATATGAACGTCACACCCCCTCCCCATCGACTTATTTTACAATCAAGCAAAACGCAACAAAAACAGCGAAATATGAACGCAAAGGGTAAAAATAAACCCACTCACAATCTGATATATGTGATACATCACTAAACTTTAGAAATCTGTTGTAAAAAATCTCCTTCCGCATCAGTCCCAGACGCCCGCATTTCAGGCTGACCACTCTGGAAACACTCCCCACCCACACTGCTTGGTGCCTGAGCGGCTGTGACTTAGATTACCATAATAACTAATTACATTACCATAGTAACTAGTATATCATGCAAAAGCGCAGATTCCAACCTCTGAAATACTTTGTATAGTTCAAGACTTACGGTCATTTGAAAACATCACTGCACATCATAATGGCAGCTACAGTTTCCATTTTAAAGATCTAAAATAATTATTTGGGAATGTCAGGCGGGCCAGATTGAAAAGATTAACGGGCCGCATGTGACCCCCGGGCCTTAGTTTGCACCAGGTCTGCTCTACGGGTTAAGAAAAGTGTTCATTATCTCCTACTGCAGCCAAGCCAATTCAAACCTGCTATTTTCTGCATTAATTGAACAAGTCAACAAAACACAATAAATTAATCAAAAGTATGAAAAAAAACACAACTTTTTGGGAAAATGTTCAGCTACAATATAAACATAATTAGTATGATTGTTTTAGAAATGTGGCTGTAAAATTGTCACGATGACGGCGTTCTAAGCATATGCAAATTCAGCAATTATTGAATGGACATGGATGCTATTAAACAGAACTAAAACTATCAAACATTATGAAAGAAATGTTGACTCACCACTAAATAAACAATTTATATTTGTATTCAGTCCATGAAAGTAGAAGAGGCAAACACCTGCAGGGCACGTTGATGATTAGTCACTTAATAATAATTTCCCCCCCACGCATCGCTTGTGACCCTACACAACAACATCATGTTCATGCTACCTACCACCTACCACCTTCTCTCCAGATGGCGTCCTTGGTGCACCAGTACAGAGCCAACCCCTCCGACGCTTACGCCTCCAAGTGGCTGGCACGGTTACGGCACATCAAGAGGATCCGGACCCGGGTAGGAACTTTTAAACTTGAACTTTCTAAAGTCCCTTTGCTCAGCTCCCATTGTCGCTGCTCGCAGGCTCACGAAGACATCCAATCTCGCTCCACTCCCGGCATCTCGCTCACGCAGGGACACGCTCAGCAGAGCAAATCTTTTCAGCAGAGCAGCAACGCAGCTTTGAACGCGGAGAGCTCCGGCCAACGCAAAAGGTTGGTCTCAACCGTGGACGACTTCACTGATTTTGTGTGATTCAACTCTGTGTGCGGGACACTCTTCATTTGGACTGAAACTGATTGTGCACCTTGTGAGCCTCGCAATTATAATAAAGGCTTTTTGTCCCCAGCATTTCAGCAGTGAACACTTCAATTCTGATTACCGCGTTTTGTGACGCTACGTCCAATCCTGCCGCTTATAAAATGCTGCGGCTAATTTATGGACTTTTCTTTGCTAACGGTCATAAAGTTTTGTGTTCAACAAATAGTTTTCGTATAACATCGACAAACACTGAAAAGATGTGTTACTGTTTGTGCTTTGGCGCCATCTTTTGGACCAGTTCGCTCGCCACAGCTGGGAAATGTACTTCCTGTTCAGTGCCTTGAATCGGAAGTAAAATCGTCCACAGCGTTTCTACTTGTATGAATTCTTCATTCATCACTCCGAGCAACGTTTGTAAGTTTTACAATATAACTAAAACTATTCTTACTTACTAAACCGTCCCATGTGTGATGTCCGTAGGAGTGTTTTCCTGCATATTTATACATGCTATTGTAATCAAGCTAGCGTCATTAGCATTAGCGAATATGCAAACACTTTTACAAGCATCTGTGTTAGTATTATAAACTTGCAATGGCATTTTTTTGTATTGTTTCAGTTTCGTAAATTCACCGAAACGTCACCGTGGATCAATTACCGTATTTTTCGGACTATAAGTCGCAGTTTTTTTCATAGTTTGGCCGGGGGTGCGACTTATACTCAGGAGCGACTTATGTGTGAAATTATTAACACATCACCGTAAAATATCAAATAATATTATTTAGCTCATTCACGTAAGAGACTAGACCAGTGGTTCTTAACCTGGGTTCGATCAAACCCTAAGGGTTCGGTGGGTCGGCCTCAGGGTCGCGAAGGTCAAGACACACCCGACTCATCGTGTAAACACAAACTTCTCCCTGTCGGCGTATTATGGATACCCCAAACAATGTTCCCTCTAATTTTCTATATGTGTGAGCAAACGCAAAAACTCCTTGAGCATTCAGTAGAGCACATGTGAACGACGTCAGACCTGCATCACACCTGTCCCAAACCTGACTAAATAACAAGTTAAATGTTTTATTATTATAATCAAGTGAAAGCAGTCATTTCCATGAGATTATTTTCAAATATAAGTGTTTTGGCCCACTTACAATGACTATAACCTATTGTTTTTCATGAGCTGTGTACTAGTATTGTATGTCTGGGTGGGGGGGTCCTACTTTGGAAATAATGTGTACCCCTTTCAGATATCGCATTTAGTTCCCACCAAAACATTCACATGTTGCACAATGAGATGTAAACATGGGATCATGTGTACATTCCTGTAACTTTCTGTTTGTAAAAGATATCTTCATTAGTATTTATTTAATGTAATAACATCATTTTATGATTACGGTTCGGGTTCGGTGAATGCGGATATGAAACTGGTGGGGTTCCGTCCCTCCAACAAGGTTAAGAACCACTGGACTAGACGTATAAGATTTCATGGGATTTAGCGATTAGGAGTGACAGATTGTTTGGTAAACATATAGCATGTTCTATATGTTATAGTTATTTGAATGACTCTTACCATAATATGTTACGTTAACATACCAGGCACGTTCTCAGTTGGTTATTTATGCGTCATATAACGTACACTTATTCAGCCTGTTGTTCACTATTCTTTATTTATTTTAAATTGCCTTTCAAATGTCTATTCTTGGTGTTGGGTTTTATCAAATAGATTTCCCCAAAAAATGCGACTTATACTCCAGTGCGACTTATATTTGTTTTTTTCCTTCTTTATTATGCATTTTCGGCCGGTGTGACTTATACTCCGGAGCGACTTATACTCCAAAAAATACGGTAGTCTGTTTAGCTGATTGGGGTCCATGACGATGACTTCTGTTTTGTTTTATCAGCCGTTTTACTGCCGTGTGAAAACAAGTTACGTAAACAAACATTTACAAAATCTCTCCGGCGTGGGTTATGTACATTTTTTAATTTTTTTTTTTTATTTGGGTGGTGTGGCTGTAGCCCGTAAAATACGTTTTTTTCCCAAAAAGTTTCCACTGAATGCATTAAAAGCTGAGACATTTTAATTTGTGCTTCATTTTTAAAAAACTCCTAACAATGGACAATGTCGGTCAGAAAAGTTTTTATCAAATTTCATTTAACAGATTACTTTTTATAAAATAATTGTCACGGTGGCACATGATGGTGTGACCGCAGGATGCAGAGACAGAAGGCGGTGTGCAGGTCAAAGGACTTACTTATGAAGCAAAAAACCAACAAAAAGGCAATAATCCAGTGCTGGCAAGGAGCAACGGGTGATCCTAAATAGACTTGAATAGAAATAGAAAACAGCTGCGCTGGCAAGAAACTAAACAAAGTTAAAGTGCAGCAAAACAAGCAAGCCAACAGGAAGTAGAACCCACATACCACAGGATAATAAAAGACAATAATAATAATGACAAGAACATCACTGACTGCTTGTCTTGATAGAAAAAGCACTCTTGTCAGAATAACACTATGAACTTTACTTTTCCATGCAGTAAGTCCCCACCCCATCTTTTCTTTTTTGTAGGTGGTGAAAAATCGCAAAAAGTTCCAAAATAAGACTTAAATGCTAAATTGACCATTTTAATTGGACCTGATGACATTATGTGCTATAACGCACATCAGTGATTCTCAAATAGTGGGTCGCGAGCAGCGGGGGAGAGTTTCATCATTTGTGTCTACTCGCTAGTATTCATGCTAGAACGATACACAAGCCTGCATTGTAGAAAACAGGCTCCCTTTCCTACCCAGTGGAAGTAGCAAGGACACAGGATCACAGTCTTTAGGATTCACTGCAACTACTGTCGGAAATTATGAAAGGTCACTTATTACGTACGTCTAGCATGTGCGCTATTGTGTGCTTAGCTGTTGCGTAGCTGCTAGTAGCCTTTAGGCTATGTCTACACTAAGCCGGATAACCCCTAAACGAATAATTATTTAGCCTAAGCCCCGTTTCAGCCACACTCAACTATCGTTTAAGGTCCCCCTCCACTGATACTTTTTTACACGGGAAAGTGCGCCGTGTGTTTCTTGAATCTCCGGCTCTTAGCTTTGTATGGACTCATTGATCGTTTACAAACTGAGTTTGGAGAGGAAGTGACGCCAGAAAGACCGCGCCCCACACAGGAAGTGACATCAGAAAGAACGCGCTACAGCCAGCTTCATAATAAAGCGGTTTCGTAACTCGGAGGTAACCACTGCAAATATGAGGATGAGTCATCCAGTCATGCCCGTGTTTCTCATTCTTCTACATCAGTGGTTCTTAACCTTGTTGGAGGTACCGAACCCCACCAGTTTCATATGGGCATTCACCGAACCTTTCTTCAGTGAATTTTTTTTTTTTTTTTTTTTTTAATTCAAGAAAAATGCATGTTTTTTTACTGGTGCACAAAATGAACCGTGCATGAACATCACCTTGTTCAAAGAACAAAACCAACACAGTGCATGAACTCGCAACAAATTACACACCTTACACACATTACCATGAACTGATTAACGTGGACCCCGACTTAAACAAGTTGAAAAACTTATCCGGGTGTTACCATTTAGTGGTCAATTGTACGGAATATGTACTGTACTGTGTAAACTGTACTGTTTCATATAATGTATTCTCTTCCTTTGCAGTCTGCTAGTAAAAGTTTCAATCGATCAATCAAACAACCTGCAAATCAGGTGGAAAATTAGAGGGAACATTGTTTGGGGGTATCCATAATACGTCGATAGGGAGAAGTTTTTATTTACACGATAAATCGGATGTGTCTTTACCCCCTGAGGCCGACTCACCGAACCCCCAGGGTTCGATCGAACCCAGCTTAAGAACCACTGTTCTACATGTACAGACGCTTGTGGAAATCACACGTGAATTCCTTAAGAGAAAGCGATTGCAGCTATTTGGGATACAACACTTCTCAGATGGCAAGAGAACTTTCCAATGTCCAAACTTAGCGAAAAACTTCGTCCATTTGTCGAAGGAGAGACAATGAGAATGCGTGCTCCCGTGGATGTGATAAAAAAGGTAGTGTGTGCTTTGTGTTACCTGGTTGTCGAGGGAAGACTACGGAAAACGGCCAATGCATTTGGACTGGCAAAGCAGACTGTATCAGTTATTGTCCGCCACGTATGTCGCGGACTCAACGTCTAGGTCCAGAGTATATAAAGTCACCAAAAAGGAATGGACAATGAAGGTGAAGGCAGAAGAGTGAGGAGTGTCCTGACCAGATATCTAGATCCCTAGTTTGATTGATGTAAAATGTTCTTTATCACAATGTTTACGTGTCTAGTAAAGATTTGATAAATTTATGATGGCTCAGGTGTGATTCACTACAATAGGGCCCCCACAGCACACTAGATTCCAGTTAATTGAAATACCACAACACTGGATATTGTTCAGAGAAGTTACATTTAAGAACTTGCACATAAAGCAGCACTGGAGGTGACTATGACGTGCACATTTTCCTCGCATGCGTACTAGGTCGCGTTGCGCCGGCAGACGGAGGGGGGAGGGGGTCTTAAACGGTGGAATTGTGTGATAGGGTTAGGTGGGATTTACTCTGGACAACCTTATCCGGCTTAGTGTAAACAGGGCCTTATTTTGTCACGTCGAACTTCTGTAAATGAGCTGACTAAAATACAAGAAAGGACCAACATTGTGTGATGATTGGAGGACATTGAGATGTCCGGCTTTGCACAAGTAAACACGCTGCAGGACTGCTTGTATCGGAGATCGTGATGCAAGCCGATATCATCGGACCGATATCAATATCACATCAGGACACCCTTAGACTTACCTCTGCTCATATAGCAAAATGTGCAAAAGTTGTACCTGGGTTGTGCTAGAGGTTTAATTCAGGTGTCATTTAATGAGTGGAGAAAAATGATTCATTTAATGTTGAGCCGTTTATTCAACATTGTCAAGTGCAAAAGCAAGAAGACTGCAACACAAGGATGACAGATGTGGAGTGTGACTAGGGCTGCAACAACTAATCGATTAAATCGATTATAAAAATTATTATTTATAAACGGCAACATTTACAAACAGCTGAGAAACAATAATCAAAATAAGTATGGTGCCAGTATGCTGTTTTTTTTCCAATAAAATACTGGAAAGGATAGAAATGAAGTTTGTCTCTTTTATCCGATTATTAATCGATTAATCGAATTAATAATCAACAGATTGATCGATTATCAAATTAGTTGTTAGTTGCAGCCCTATGTGTGACGTTGTAACATTCTGTGGACGTCACACAAAGCAAACATCACGATTAAATACATATTTAGCTTAGTCGCAACGCTTTAGTTAGACAGGAAGTGTGGGACGACACTGACCATATATGGCTAAAAGACAAACACTTTGATCATGAATAGCAAAAGAAATATATACACCACTAAAGATACACAAATATACACACGATGCATTTTGTCTCTCTTTGGTTCTGGAAATCATGTAAATTATGAGATTTGGCAGAAAATAAGTGCGAAGAATATTTATGGTGTCAACAATCACTCATTCTCTTTGGAGAACATTTACAACAGAATATCATATAAAATTCATTATGTGAGTAAACAAAATAGTTTAGAGGAAAGGGTCAGTTTGTTCCCTGAGATTTTGCCCGCTGGACACAAAATTACGAACGTCGATCGAAACAAGACATTTCTAAACCACCTTGTTAATACTCGTTTTTATAAAGACAGTTAAATATGGCCTTGGATGTTAGGAAATAAAGTGCTCAGTAGAAAACACATGGAGGACGTTGGTAATGTTTATAGAGAAGCTTCAGTAAGAAGTGGAGCTTCTTTATTGCAGGACTTTCAAAGTCTGGGCGAGTCGTGACCGAGTCGTTCATTTCAGACGACTCGTTCACTTACTGACCACTGCTACTGCGAGATGAATACAACAAAGACTAATACAGCCTTAAATGAACTTAAATGAAATTAACTCACTTGTTTTGTCCTTTTCCTGCATCAAAGGCTTGACAAAACAAGTTTCCGTCTCTCTGTGACTCGACTACCCGATTCACTAATTAAAACTAGAGTCAGTAAAAGGAATCACTACTACTAAAATTATTTTCTGGATAATTTTTTGTGGCGTTTTTTGCTGAATCACATCATTTAGCCTTTAAATTTTACTGAAATTGGCTTCACATATTTTTTGTATTTTTGAAGTGTAGTACAGTAGGAAGGGGGACTCAAAAGGCCCCATCCGTCACAGGTTACCTGACACGTGAACCGTGACAAATTGGGGGGGGTGCACTATCGAGCAATAGAGTGTTGAATATCTTTAAAGTGTGTTCTGCGGCAACTCCAACTTTGACCACAGCGCCAGTTACTATGTAGTGTGGCGCTTTCCGTCATTTTCGGCAGACTGCATTGCAAAACGATTAACCAGGAGCCCAGGAATGGGGCCGTATGAATCCCTTCCCTACTGTAGTCGGTGCCTTACTTTGAAAGTCCCTGCTGCTCTGTTAGATGGCATACCAAACTTATTAGCTCACAAAACAACAACACTGGCATTCAAAAGAATGAATAATAGAATAAAAGTGCGTTTACATCACAACTCATGAACACAATAAACAAAATAGTCAATAAAGCGTGTAAATATGAACATGTACACTATAGCATCCTTCTTCCTTCCTTCATTTGGATCAACAACTTGCATTCATTTTCCTTTTTTCCCCATTCAAAACTCATACATGTTTCCCTTCAAATCAGCACATTGCTTCTCTTCATCTCAAACGTACCAAATTGACCCGAATATAAGACGGCCTTTCTTTTCCAGGACCAAGACAGAACTGATATGTTTGGAAAATGTTTTCAATAACAACGAAAACAAAAAGGTTATTGCTTCATTGACGTACAGTAGATCCCTGCAAGGTAGACTTTTCCAGCACGTCTTGTTTGTGTTTTTATGACCACACAGTGAGTGAGATAGTAGTTTGAGTTGACTATAAGCAGTTACTTTTTTCCCAACGCTTTGAACCCTGCAGCTTATAAAACGGTGCAGATAATTTATGGATTTTTCTTCGCTAACGGCCGTAATGTTTTGTACTCAACTTATAGTTCACACCGACAGAGGCACGGAAAATGTGTGTTATTGTTTGTGCTACGGCGCCATCTTTTTGCAGGTGGGTTGAAAATGTACTTTCTGTTCCGTGCCTTGAACCGGAAGTACAACCCGAAATGGATTCTTCATTCGTCACTAGAAGCAATATAGGTGGAGGAAATAATCGATTTTTAGATGCATCGCAATTCCGACATGGACGATTATAACATTGACTAGTAAACGTCAATAATTGATGTATTTATTGTAAATAAAATGTGTCTGACTGCAACGAGCCACCTCACCGAGAGAGCCGACCAGCTCCTTAATTATTGGGAACTTATGTTTCAGTTTTGCACACATTTCCATTAATTGAATAAATGTGGGAAAACTGTTACTTATTACAAAATGCACTTTTTTTGGAAAATTGCAAGTGATATTTAGTGAAACGAAAAGAAAATGTAAAACATCATCAATATACATACATAAGAGATGCACCGATAATCCATTTTTCATCGAATTGTGAGCTGCCCAAAGATTCCCACCTCTAACAAGCAGCGTTTGTAAGTTTTACAATATACCTAAAACTATTCATACTTACTAAACCGTCCTGTGTGTGATGTCTGTAGGAGTGTTTTCATGCATATTTGTACGTGCTATAGTAATGTAATCAAGCTAGCGTCGTTAGCGTTAGCAAATATGCTAACATGTTTACAATGGCATTCTTTTGGTATTTGTTTCAGTTCCGTAAATTCACCAAAACGTCACCGTGGAGTTATTGAGTCTGTTCAGCTGATTGGAGAGCTAGCTTCCGCAGCTTGTGGGTCCATGACGATGACTTCTGTTTTGTTTATCAGCCGTTTTACTGCCGTGTCTGGCTAATATGTACAAATATATTTATTTCTTCTAAAATTTGCTGGGTGTGGCTTAAATACCGCTGTGCTCTATAGCCCGGGAATTCCAAGTTAAAATTTGACCATTTCCTGTCCTAATGAAGCTTGTTGCATTATTATGTCCTATGCTTACGTCATTTAATAGCATATATTTGTAAGTGACTACTGAGATTTGTAATGATAACAATTGTGAATGTGCAAGGATCTACTGTACGTTAGCTTAAAATCATATAGTTTGAGACACTTTTTTTTACAGTAGGTGTCTATCTGGTGTGTGTGAGTGACAGGAAGAAAGCCTCTGACCTGTTTGCGTGTATAAATCTGTATATGCTGAATATAAGACGACTCGTCTCTGTGAGTTTTTTCCCCAAGGAGGTTTTTTTTTTATAAATATTCGTAGCCATGTTTCTATCTGCTCGTCCCTGTGGGTGAAAAAGCGAGATGTGTGCATGCGTGTGCGTTTATCTGTCATCAGCCTTCTCAAAGTAGTAAAAGTAGCGCCAGGTTTGGAGTACACTTACAAAAATGCAGAAGGTCTTTTTTTTTTTGGTTAAAAACAAACGGTTAGTCCTCAGGTGAACACGTTACTGTGCTCCTGTCAGTGACCTCGTGTGACCACCAGGGTCATTTGAGGTCAGGGGGTGGGGTGGAGGGGGGGGGTGGTCTTCAGCTTGGCAGAGGGCGGGGGGGGGACAAAAGACAAAATAAAAAAAAAGACCACCTATTGGTTTTAGTGCAGACACCGGGTGACCTGCACCGGGCGGGATTCAAACAACGGCCTTAGAGGGTTTAGAGAGGAGCGGTGGGAGACAGAGCCAGCTGTCCCCCCCCCTCCCCCCGCTCTCTTCTCGTCCTTAACCCCGGAATGTTCTCGCACTTTTAGTTGGGGTGCACTTTGTTCTTGAGGGGAGGGGGCTTACGCTTGCGCTTGTGCGTGGGGATGGTGGTGGTGTGGGCCGGGTGGTTGAACATGCTGGAGGGGGGGAGGGGCTCTCTCTCGGCGCATGGAGGCACAGTGCTGGACTCAAGCGGAGAAGGGGAGGGGTCAGTGGCTGGCACGGGGGGCGATTTGTCCGCTGCTTTGGGCGTGTTTTTGGCAGCAGCGTCAACTTCCCTTGTATCCTTTTTCCGAGCCTTCTTGCCCGCCTTCTTTTCTTTGACGCTCTTCTTCCTTTCCTTGTCTTTCCCCGCCTTTCCTCGCCGCTCCCCTCCGTTGCCGCGCCTCCCCTTCCTCTGCGCTCGCTCGAGTCGACACTCCACGTGCAACAGGTCCTCCGTTGCCACGGTGACGCGATCCAGCTGCTGCAGCAGGGCGTCGAAGGTGGGGAGCAGCCGCTTCATCGAGGCCTCCGTCTCGGCTCGCTCCTTCCAGCTGGCCCCGCCCACCACCACCGCCCCCGGGCCCAGACGCAGGCCCAGGCCGAGCCCCGGGCCGACACCGGGAGCCTCCGTCAGGCTGCAAGGGCTGGAGGAGGCCGGGCACCAGGAGGCCTCGGAGCCGGCGTCGATGCTGTCTGGCGTGGATGGCGAGTCGGGACGCTCCAGCGGCGGCAAGCACAGAGACCTGCAGTCGCTGCTGGACGACGAGCGCGAAGGCGGCAACTCCATGCCTTCGAAACGAACTTTGTGACGAAACTACGGCGACAAGAGAGAAGAACATGAGGGTGGAGTACTATGGCCTAGAACAGGGCTAGCAAACTGCTGGCCCGGGAATGATACCATACCAGCACCCGGGTTCAACAAACATTTTTGGAGCAAATTCCTAAAAACACACGAGTGCTCCTGAAGTGTAGAAGAACTTGGACAACTGTGAACACATCCTTGCATTGACATTTTAACTTTGCCAGCAAACATAGAACACGGGGGTCCAAACATCTAATTTACAAACCCCAAAACCAGTGAAGTTGGCACGTTGTGTAAATGGTAAATAAAAACAGAATACAATTATTTGCAAATCATGTTCAACCTATATTCAATTGAATAGACTGCAAAGACAAGATATTTAACGTTCAAACTGGAAAACTTTGTTATTTTTTGCAAATATTAACTCATTTGGGATTTGATGCCTGCAACATCTAGGAACCATCTAGATTGTTATAGGCACAAAGTTGAAAAGCCAGCATGTGTGATGGTATGGGGGTGTATTAGTGCCCAAGACATGGGTAACTTACACATCTGTGAAGGCGCCATTCCTGCTGAAAGGTACATACAGGTTTTGGAGCAACACATGTTGCCATCCAAGCAATGTCTTTTTCATGGACGCCCCTGCTTATTTCAGCAAGACAATGGCAAGCCACGTGTTACATCAACGTGGCTTCATAGTAAAAGAGTGCGGGTACTAGACTGGCCTGCTTGTAGTCCAGACCTGTCTCCCATTGAAAATGTGTGGCGCATTATGAAGCCTAAAATACCACAACGGAGACCCCCGGACTGTTGAACAACTTAAGCTGTACATCAAGCAAGAATGGGAAAGAATTCCACCTGAAAAGCTTCAAAAATTGGTCTCCTCAGTTCCCAAACGTTTACTGAGTCTTGTTAAAAGGAAAGGCCATGTAACACAGTGGTAAAAATGCCCCTATGTAAAATTTTTTGCAATGTGTTGCTGCCATTAAATTCTAAGTTAATGATTATTTGCAAGTTTCTCAGTTCGAACATTAAGTATCTTGTCTTTGCAGTCTATTCAATTGAATATAAGTTGTAAAGGATTTGAAAATCATTGTATTCTGTTTTTATTCACAAATTACACAATGTGCCAACTTTTTTTGGGTTTTGTACATAACTTAGGTGTTCCTCAAGGCACCCCCATAAGTCCTCTTTTTTTGGCAGTGTTTTTTCGTTATGTGATTGATGTAACTAAACTTTTGCTGTAGCGTCTTCAGATGCAGTCAGTAGTCATTTGTTCATCTTCTTTAGTCATACTAGTGGTGTTCCTCAAGGTTCCATTTTGGGTCCTCTCTTTTTCATCATTTGGGCTATTCAACTGGTGGCCCCCCAAGTTCAGTTTAAAAAAAACAACTTGCGAGAGACTCATTTTTGTGGAAGGCCCTTAAAAACACAGGAGCACTCCTGTAACTCAAAATGAAATGTGTACTGTAGAGGACTCCTGTTATCCGTAAAGTACAAAATAAGACTAATAGTGAAGGGGAAAGTCTGGCCCCCCAGTCCTTAGCTTTCTGTAAAATGAGTAAGTTGATTATACCTGGCCTAGAATCTATATCACGATACATATTGCAGCCTCCTGCAATAGCGATATGTATTACCATATATTATTTCTTATGCAAATAATAGAACCATTTCAAAATGAGTCACAAAGGCTCCTAACTTGGCTGCTGACATATGCGGTAACATAGTGCGTCATTCCCAGTTTTATTTTTTATCGGCAGTATCGCTCATACCAATGTTTGTAATGATACTCCAAATGTTCAAGAACATAAAATGAATACATTTTTGATCACAAATATAATCAAACAAAAACACGGAATGGAAATGTAACAATATTAATCCATCCATCCATCCATTTTCTACCGCTTGTCCCTTTTGGGGTCGCGTAATTAAATATTGAAATTATTTTCCACTATTGGATTGAAATCTTATGGTTTTTGCCCTTGAAGTCCTTCTGTGTCCAGGAACTTATTTCATAAATTTGTAAACAATATAAAAAATGACAAAAGACTTTTCAAATAAAACAATATCAATCTAACCACTCTAGTATCGGCCATATACTGATACTATATTTGGTATTGTTACCATCAATATCTGTATTGATCCGACCCCCTTTGTGAACATTCAAGAGCTCCAGCTTAGCTGTTAGCATGGCCTTTTGTGTCCTCCTGTGGTGAGTATCAATCAATCAATCAACCAATCAAAGTTGACTTATTTAGCCCTTAATCACAAATGTCTCAAAGGGCTGCACAACGACATCCTCGGCTCGGATACCGCATGAAGGAAAGAAAAAATTCAACCCAATGGGCATAATGAGAAACCTTGGTTAAATGGCTTTAAAGGCCTACTGAAAGCCACTACTACCGACCACGCAGTCTGATAGTTTATATATCAATGATGAAATCTTAACATTGCAACACATGCCAATACGGCCGGGTTAACTTATAAAGTGCAATTTTAAATTTCCCGCGAAATATTCTGCTGAAAACGTCTCGGTATGATGACGTTTGCGCGTGACGTCACGGATTGTGCGGACATATTGGGACAGCATTGTGGCCAGCTATTAAGTCGCCTGTTTTCATCGCAAAATTCCACAGTATTCTGGACATCTGTGTTGGTGAATCTTTTGCAATTTGTTTAATGAACAATGAAGACAGCAAAGAAGAAAGCTGTAGGTGGGATCGGTGTATTAGCGGCTGGCTATAGCAACACAACTAGGAGGACTTTGAGTTGGATAGCAGACGCGCTACTGTGAGTACGCGGCTTTGGCTTCCAAACATTTGATCGCTTGCCCGTACGTGCGTGTCGCTATGTGCATATCACGTACGTAACTTTGGGGAAATATATGTGCTGTATGAACTTTACGGAGGTGAGCGGTACTTTGGGCTGTGGGATTGAGTGTGTTGTGCGGGTGTTTGATTTGTATTGGTGGGTTATATGGACGGGAGGGGGGATGTGTTTGTTATGCGGATTAATTTGTGGCATATTAAATATAAGCCTGGTTGTGTTGTGGCTAATAGAGTATATATATGTCTTGTGTTTATTTACTGTTGTAGTCATTCCCAGCTGAATATCAGGTCCCACCCGCCTCTCACAGCATCTTCCCTATCTGAATCGCTTCCACTGCCCTTTAGTCCTTCACTCTCACTTTCCTCATCCACAAATCTTTCATCCTCGCTCAAATTAATGGGGTAATCGTCGCTTCCTCCGTCCGAATCGCTCTCGCTGCTTGTGGCCATGATTGTAAACAATGTGCAGATGTGAGGCGCTCCACAACCTGTGACGTCACGCTACTTCCGGTACAGGCAAGGCTTTTTTTATCAGCGACCAAAAGTTGCGAACTTTATCTAATTTCAGTAGGCCTTCAAAGGCCTACTGAAATGATTTTTTAAAATTTAAACGGGGATAGCAGATCCATTCTATGTGTCATACTTGATCATTTCGCGATATTGCCATATTTTTGCTGAAAGGAGAACAACGACGATAAAGTTCGCAACTTTTGGTCGCTGATAAAAAAAAGCCTTGCCTGTACCGGAAGTAGCATGACGTCACAAGCTGGAGGGCTGCTCACATTTCCCTATTGTTTACACCAGCAGCAAGAGAGATTCGGACCGAGAAAGCGACGATTACCCCGTTAATTTGAGCGAGGATGAAAGATTCGTGGATGAGGAACGTGAGAGTGAAGGACTAGCGTGCCGTGCAGGACGTATCTTTTTTCGCTCTGACCGTAACTTAGGTACAAGGGCTCATTGGATTACACACTTTCTCCTTTTTCTATTGTGGATCACGGATTTGTATTTTAAACCACCTCGGATATTATATCCTCTTGAAAATGAGAGTCGAGAACGCGAAATGGACATTCACAGTGACTTTTATCTCCACGACAATACATCGGCGAAACACTTTAGCTACGGAGCTAACGTGATAGCATCGTGCTTAAATGCAGATAGAAACAAAATAAATAAACCCCTGACTGGAAGGATAGACAAAAGACCAACAATACTATTAAACCATGGACCTGTAACTACACGGTTAATGCTTTCCAGCTTGGCGAAGCTTAAAAATGCTGTTGCTGACGACGCCATTGAAGCTAACTTAGCAACGGGACCTCACAGAGCTACGATAAAAACATTAGCGCTCCACCTATGCCAGCCAGCCCTCATCTGCTCATCAGCACCCGTGCTCACCTGCGTTCCAGCGATCGACGGAAGGACGAAGGACTTCACCCGATCATCCGTGCGGTCGGCGGCTAGCGTCGGATAGCGCGTCTGCTATCCAAGTCAAAGTCTTCCTGGTTGTGTTGCTACAGCCAGCCCGTAATACACCGATCCCACCTACAACTTTCTTCTTTGCAGTCTTCATTGTTCATTAAACAAATTGCAAAAGATTCACCAACACAGATGTCCAGAATACTGTGGAATTTTGAGATGAAAACAGAGCTTTTTTGTATTGGATTCAATGGGGTACTAATACTTCCGTTTAGCTAGTGACGTCACGCGCTTACGTCATCATACATAGACATTTTCAACCGGAAGTTTAGCGGGAAATTCAAAATTGCACCTTATAAGTTAACCCGGCCGTATTGGCATGTGTTGCAATGTTAAGATTTCATCATTGATATATAAACTATCAGACTGCGTGGTCGGTAGTAGTGGGTTTCAGTAGGCCTTTAAGGTTGGGTACTGATCATGACAAATCAATATTGTGGTGGGAAATTAGAAAAGCATTGGCAAGGACTCATGTAAACCCCTCGTTGCACAGTGGTGCGAGGGCACTCTCAACGCTGTTTGCAGCTTGAATTATTTGTACATTTTCTCCTCCCTGTATAGTGGGCGTGTTGATGATCAGCATATATTTTGCAAAATGGATTGCACGCCTTATTCTGCTCACTTAACAGACGCAATCCACTTTGCACACGTTTAGTAGTGTGCTATCAGGTTTGCACGTGTTTTAGTACAAGAAAACCTTTGGTAAATCAGGCCCGAACTTGTCAAAACAAGAGTAGTACCTCCTTGGCTCTGCTGAGACCCATCCACATTTTCAGTCTCCTGAGGAACAGCTCCACCATCTCGTAGTCTTGCAGATCCACGGCCGGGCGGTACAACTCGGCACGTCCACGCCGGTAGTTCCTCAGTAAAACGGAGGCGACCAACCACAGCAAGACCAAGCGCAGCACGGCGAAGCTGGCGTGGAACACCAACGTCGAGACGGTGCTTGACGGACCGGTTAGCGACTGAGAAGGTCCCCACGACAACAGGCCACGCCCACCGGCCCCCAACAAGGACAGACAGGTGGCGCCGACGCTGCCGTAGCCATCAAATACGGAGTGGTAGAGCTGGAGAGAAGAAGGAAAATGGTTGGTAGACATCATTTGCATGGAAAAATTACAATTACAGCGGCGTGTTTATTATATATATTTGATGTACCGTATTTTTCTGACCATAAGTCGCAGTTTTTTTCATAGTTTCATAGGAGCGACTTATGTGTGAAATTATTAACACATTACCGTGAAATATCAAATAATATTATTTAGCTCATTCACGTAAGAGACTAGACGTATAAGATGTCATGGGATTTAGCGATTAGGAGTGACAGATTGTTTGGTAAACATATAGCATGTTCTATACGTTATAGTTATTTGAATGAGTTTTACCATAATATGTTACATTAACATACCAGGCACGTTCTCAGTTGGTTATTTATGCCTCATATAACGTACACTTATTCAGCCTGTTGTTCACTATTCTTTATTTATTTAAAATTGCCTTTCAAATGTCTATTCTTGGTGTTGGGTTTTATCAAATAAATTTCCCCCAAAAAATGCGACTTATACTCCAGTGCGACTTATGTATGTTTTTTTCCTTCTTTATTATGCATTTTCGGCCGGTGCGACTTTTACTCCGTAAAATACGGTCCTTTAAAAACCTCTAAAGGCTTAGTGGCCACATGCGTGGACAGCACCTTTTAGCGCTTATTTCCAAAATTGTGTACACTACTGAATTGGGGTCTTATGGCCGCTTATGTGTACACTTATACTGCCATCTGGTGGTGTCAGAAGAGTATAACATACAATGGGATTTGGAAAAAAACAGTGTAAAAATAAGAATTAGCATGTCACTAAACATGAAGTACACGTTTGTGTACTTATGAAATAAGTACATCATATCAAAACTTGATTCTTAGTTTTTATTCTAATTAGGGTCCAATAAGCCCAAATAGCAAAGTGAAATAAAAAAAGCATGTAAACAAACCGCTTGGGCCTTAAGAGGTTTTTAAAAACACAAAACATACAAGAGTTTTGCATAACAGTGTTGGACAATTCTCAGTGTGATTACCGGTCAGTGATAACGACAGACGGTGCTATGCAAAGACTGCTTGAGGCTGAATAGTTGACTGTTATTTCTAAATTGAAGCAAAGCTGCAGGAGCACAAGTGAATCAAGTTGACACAGCAGACGTTGTTGCGTGTGTGTGTGAAAATAACTTTGTTAGACGTTACACGACATCAATGCAACATCTGTTGCAAGTATGTAAAAGCAACAAAAAAAAAACAACTCATAATGAAAGAAACTTTTTTTTTTTTTTTGAGTGAAGAGAGCCAAAAAAAAGAAAGTTCAATGAAGGTTACATTCTGCTTTGGCTTTTCAAGTAACAGTGAATTGTTGTTGCTTGTTAATTTATTGTTTGGCTGGTTTTGCATGCATTCTAGCAGGTGTGCCCACAGCTGCCCCAGGCGAGATTGGAGCCGTTACAAATTTTAGTCACACTTTTTTATCTATGTAAAACCATTTGTATGCTCATTTTAATCAAACTAATTTAATTTTGCATGTTGTGTACTAAAACAAACGAATGACTAAAAACATTTTTAGTGTAAAAGTACAATTTTAACATCATTAAAACATACATTTATAAACCTTCCTCCCTCAACTACGACTGGGATTTGAACCTGCAACCACTGCCTTCAGGACAAGTACTAACTCTGTGCGCCACAGGACCCAATGGGACTGTGTGGTCATTACATCAGTCGTTATATTCTTCCCAGTGATGGAGCAGGAAGCAGCTAGGTATAATTTCATATGAGGCACCATGACATTTTACATGTAAGCATGTGATCTGAGTATAGGGAGGGGCGGTCCTGGGTGTGCCAGGTAAAAGTTATGTTAGTCGAGGAAAATAAGCAAACTACATAAATAAGATACTTTAATTTGATTTTGATATTTTTTTTAATCTTCAAAGATTGAAACTTAACACCAAGGATTTGACTGATGAACATTATCACATAATACAGGGGTGTCCAAAATGCGGCCCGCAGGTAATTTTTTAACGGCCCCACTGCACATTCTAAAAATATGATGAAAAATAAAATAAAACAAAATAAAAAACATAAAAAGTGGTATAAAAGAGCAAACAGGTGAAATGTATCAAGAAAATGTTGCATTATTTACTCTAATAACACAAAGCTGCCATGCAGGCTGTTTCTTTCTTTAAAAAATAATAATGAATCAAAATCAATGTTATTATGAATTATTGACCTATTCAAGTCTCCATTTACTTCACATTAAATATTCCACTTTGAGATATTTTGGGGGGAAAATGTTGCATATTTTTTGGTTGCCATTTAAAAAACAAAGTTTTTTAAAGAAGGGCCTAAAAAGAACAAACAAAAAACATAAACAACAATAAAACTTATAATTGACGGATAGATCTGAAGTTGATCTTGAGACTACTGTGGTAAAAGTTTAAAAAAATGTTGGATTTATTTTTTTAAACTTTACTGAGCAGTACCCTTTTGGATCCCCAATAATTTTAGTGGGACTTTTTTTTTTTTTAAGTGTCATTGCTCCAAAAAATAATGAATTAAAATCAATGTTGTTATGAGTTATTGACCTTTTTAAGACTCCAATTATTATATAATCTCAAATATTCCACTTTAAAATTTTATTGGGGGAAAATATTGCATATTTTGTGTTTTTTCCATAAAAAAAACACGGTTTTCCTTGACAAAAATGGCATACAACTTAAATCTTTAAAAGCGTTGTATTGACAGATAGACCTAATGTTGATCTAGAGATTTAAACCTTGAATAATAATAATACTAAATAATGACACATTTGTAATATTTTTTTTGACCAAAACCTTTTGGGGTCCCTGGGATCAAGTCTGAGTGGAGGACTAAATGTATCTTTTTTATACATATATTGTATTGGTTTTTAAAATAAAAAATATCAAAATGGCCCCCGCTTGCTTTGATTTTTCAGTGTGCGGCCCTCAGTGGAAAAAGTTTGGACACCCCTGACATAATATATTCAGAAAGTATAAATAACGACAAATAAAGATAGAATACTATTAACCGCAACATGTAAGTGTAAATGATTTGTACATTTTCAGAATGTGCTTGTTCTATTTCTAAACACAGAAAACAATCAGAAGTTGTTTTTATTTTTAAGTTATCGTGCTGTGATTTTACCAGTCTGGCCCACTTGAGAGAAGATTTTTCTCCATGTGGCCTCCGATCTCAAATGAGTTTGACACCCCTGCCTTAACGCATGTGATTAATTAAAAAAAATGATTGTGTTACAATACATGAATGATGACTAATCAAAGTGTATGTTTTGACCGATGCCTGAAGGCAGCACGTCAGTGATCACGTCACACATCAGTCATAGTTTGAGCGATGTGCTCAGGCGCCCATTTTCGCTTCAAAATAAACCTCATCGGAACTTTAGATAAAACTGAAGTAATTAGTGTTGCAGCGACAAATGTATAATCTTAAAGCGAAACATAAACGTGAGGATGGCGGCGCGAGCATGAATGCATTTGTATATTTGTCTTAGTTTAAAGAACCTTTTCAAAGAACCAATTTGCAAACCATACCCAACCCTATTTATTGTATTGTGCAGGATTAAGTGTGAAATGTATGAAAATGCAACACACATGTCCTAAACTAGATGCTGTAAAGAATAATAAACTTTACATTTAATTGTAAAGTGAATGTAAATCTATTGTTGTTAAACCTTGCTGCAGTATTTCCACAGATCGGGCCTGATGACTACACGCGTTATGAAAAAAATGTCAGGATAAGGCATGAAGAAGAATGTTATGTTCATTTCTATTTATAGAAAGTAGTGCACATTAGAGGGATAAACACTGACCAGGTGTCCTGCATGTGAGTATGCCAAAAACATCAGCAGCAAGGCGAGAGCGACACCCAGCAACTCCCAGACCGAGCGCCGCAGAGCTCTTCCAAAGACGGCCCACTCTCGCAGGAAGCGCAACTGATGGGAGGCCTGCATGATCACACGGAGGGAACAAAATGTATTAAAGGAAAACTTCCAACATATTAAAAGGCATCGTCCTCTGATTTATGCGTTTATTGCAGAACATTGACTCAGCAGATGTTGTCCACGTGTTGCGCTGCACTGCCAACAGTAATCGCTGACAGTTTGCTCACACAAAATACTTGCGGCTGACTAAAAAACTATTTGTTGCATGACAAGTAGTGAAGTGTGCATGTTTACAAAGGTGAGAATCACATGTAGGATGTACCACAGTGTCAATGCAACTAATCTTTTTGTAAAACACACGCTTCCACTGTCAATATACTTTAGTGCGTATATTGATTTGCTTTCATGTACAAAATGTAGTTTTTTATGAAATACTTTGCACACGTATTAATGAGCCACTTAGCAATAATACACTACTTTTGTAATTGAGATAACATGGCGTCAAAACAGTGCCAAAATTGTTACGTGTAAAAACGAAACACTGTGCGCGCAGACTCATTTTGCACGCACACAGACTCTCTATGCACGCTCGGCAACTTTTTGCTCACACCAGGACTATGTTTACACTCGCGACATCTTTCTTTACACGCTCAGTCCCACCCTTTTGGCATTAGGAGCGGCCCAGAAACTCTCCACCTTTCTGATTGGTTACTTTGTAGACCAGGAATATTCAACTGATTAGTATTGGGGCCCACATTTCCAGAAAGCCAAGTATTTGGGGCCTGGATTTCTCCCTTCACTATCATTCTTATTTTTTATATTTCAAAGAACCAGTGTGCTCTACAGCAGACATTTCATATTAGTCTATTTATTTTGTCTGTTTTTAAGTACATTCTGCAAATTAGCTGACAGCCCTCTACTGTTTTTAAGAATCTGCTGCAAAAATGTGAGTCTCACCAATTTTTGGAACCAAACTCACGGGCCAAATGATGAAAAAGAGAGGACCTAAATTGGGACCTTGAGGAACACCACTAGTATAACTAAAAAAGTTGAACAAATGACTACTGACTGCATTGGAAGTAAACAAGCTACAGCAACACCATAGTTACTTAAAAGGGTGCCTTGAGGCCCGCCTAAATTACGTAAAACACAGGTTTGGACTTAAGTGTTCTATGTTTGCTAGCAAGGTTAAAATGTCAATTAAAGGATCTGCCAATGTGTTCACACTGATGTAAGGAGCACTCTACTGGTTTTTCAGTGGCCTAGTGGTTAGAGTGTCCTCCCTGAGATCGGTAGGTTGTCAGTTCAAACCCCGGCCGAGTCATACCAAAGACTATAAAAATGGGACCCATTACCTCTCTGCTTGGCACTCCGCATCAAGGGTTGGGGTTAAATTGGGGGTTAAATCACCAAAAATGATTCCCGGGCGTGGCACCGCTGCTGCCCACTGCTCCTCTCACCTCCCAGGGGGTGAACAAAGGGATGGGTCAAATGCAGAGGACAAATTTCACCACACCTAGTGTGTGTGTGACAATCATTGGTACTTTAATCCATTTTTTTAGGAATTTGCAACAAAATGTTTTGTGTCTCACAAGTTTTTTCTGAAAACGGGGGCCCTTTGGCTCTAGGACACCAGTTGAATAGCCCCGCTTTAGGCTCTAAAGCCCGGGTCCCCAAACTACGGCGTCCAAAATTCGGCCCGCCGTAAGTCTCAAGTTTTTTTTTTTTAGTTTGTCCGACCGCTTACCAACCGGTGGTATAGCTCGGTTGGTAGAGTGGCCGTGCCAGCAACTTGAGGGTTGCAGGTTCGATCCCTGCTTCCGCCATCCTAGTCACTGCTGTTGTGTCCTTGGGCAAGACACTTTACCCACCTGCTCCCAGTGCCACCCACACTGGTTTAAATGTAACTTAGATATTGGGTTTCACTATGTAAAAGCGCTTTGAGTCACTAGAGAAAAGCGCTATATAAATATAATTCAATTCAATTCTATGTTAGCTACCTCTCTTTGTTTATAATGCCCATTTTCTGCTGCATCTACTGTCTATTTTATGCTGCCATTTTCCTTTGCTGCAGCTGTTACATCCATCCCATCCATTTTCTACCGCTTATTCCCTTCGGGGTCGCGGGGGGGTGCTGGAGCCTATCTCAGCTACAATCGGGCGGGAGGCGGGGTACACCCTGGACAAGTCGCCACCTCATCGCAGGCATCCATCCATCCATTTTCTACCGCTTATTCCCTTCGGGGTCGCGGGGGGGTGCTGGAGCCTATCTCAGTTACAATCGGGCGGGAGGCGGGGTACACCCTGGACAAGTCGCCACCTCATCGCAGGCAGCTGTTACATATTAAAGTTAAAGTACCAATGATTGTCACACACACACTAGGTGTGGTGAAATTTGTCCTCTGGATTTGACCCATCCCTCCGTTCACCCCCTGGGAGGTGAGGGGAGCAGTGGGCGGCAGCGGTGCCGCGCCCGGGAATCATTTTTGGTGATTTAACCCCCTTCAGATTGTTTTCTTTGTCTTACTTTGGCCAAAAATAGAACAAACACATTCTGAAAATATGACGATAAAAGTATAGAAAAAAATACCTGGCAGCGGTAAAGTTTAGATCAGCAGTACCCAAACTACTCAAGTTTTTTATTTTTATTTCTCCTTTCTAATCTATTTTCTACCGCTTGTTACTCTCAGGGTCTCCTAGCCGCTCAGGCAAATCATATTGTCAAAACATGCATTTTCCCATCGATAACGCGACATCATCGCGCTCGCGCCGCAGTGTCGGGCGTCAAGTGCGCACTCTTTTAGTCAATTAACGCCTGAGGAATATATATATAAATGATTCCCGGGCGCGGCCACCGCTGCTGCTCACTGCTCTCCTCACCTCCCAGGGGGTGAGGGTGATGGGTCAAATGCAGAGGATAATCTCACCACACCTAGTGTGTGTGTGACTATCATTGATACTTTAACTTAAAATATATCATCGGCGGTCACTCGAACGAGTATGACGATCTTCCTGGTAGGGGTGTATCCCTTTATGGAGGATGCCTGTGCGTGACTTTGTTTAACGTGGGGAGACTGGTGCACAGAGTCACCACACGATCCTTGACAGAATCGGGTCAGGGTCCAGTGGCATGGAGTCCAAGACGACTGGGGACCCTTTTCTGCTGCAGCCTTCTTTCGCCATCGTAGCCGTTGTGGTAGTTCTTAAAACTACCGTCTTCCGCCTGCTCCGCCGTTGAGGTCTTCACCGTATCCCTGGCTAGGGGGCAGTCAGGTACTAGGCCTTTGCCAAGGGCCACCTGGGGTAACAGTAGTAAAGGGGTTAACCTCATAGTGCCCCAAGACCCCATAGAGGAGCCTCCACTGCCGGATGCACTTTAACGTCATGAGTCAAAAAGTTTGGGGAACCTTGCTCTAAAGACTACTCTTCTTCAGGAAGGGCTCGGACAAGGTGATCATAGCGACCAATCCGAGAGGAAGGGATTTGCTTGGCTGTCTAATACCGTATTTTTCGGACTATAAGTCGCAGTTTTTTTCATAGTTTGGCCAGGGGTGCGACTTATACTCAGGAGCGACTTATGTGTGAAATTATTAACATATTACCGTAAACTATCAAATCATATTATTTAGCTCATTCACGTAAGAGACTAGACGTATAAGATTTCATGGGATTTAGCGATTAGGAGTGACAGATTGTTTGGTAAACGTATAGCATGTTCTATATGTTATAGTTATTTGAATGACTCTTACCATAATATGTTACGTTAACATACCAGGCACGTTCTCAGTTGGTTATTTATGAGTCATATAACGTACACTTATTCAGCCTGTTGTTCACTATTCTTTATTTATTTTAAATTGCCTTTCAAATGTCTATTCTTGGTGTTGGGTTTTATCAAATAAATTTCCCCCAAAAATGCGACTTATACCCCGGTACGACTTATATATGGTTTTTTACTTCTCTATTATGAATTTTTGGCCGGTGCGACTTATACTCCGGAGCGACTTATAGTCCGAAAAATATGGTAAATGCCCACTCCTACTTGCCAAAAGGGTGGAATGTTGTTTGCGTAGGAAAATAGAAAGACACATCGCGAGCGCAAACAAGAGTCCGTGAACAGGCAAAATTAATTCGCAAGTGCACAGAGAAGCCGAGTGTGCTTTTTACTCTTTTTACTTGTCATTGTTTTGACGCCAGTGGACAACTCCTACCATCTAGTCACCACAAGCTTCACTGTCCAAAGTAACATAGCTACCTCGAAGAAACATAACTTAATACTGCTTTCTTGGAAATTCCCCCTCACCTTGAGAACCAGTATAAAAAGAAGCATGGCCGCCATGACGGTGTACGTCTGAGTCTGCTTTGCAAGTGGGTAGAAGTTTGTGAAGGTGTCCCGTGGGTGCTTGATGTACGACGCCCACTGCTGTTGGGCCACGACGCAGCGGTTAAGATGCAGGCCACACACAGATGCAGCCAGCACAAGTTTACAGACGCCCAGCAGTCTCCAGGTGGACAGCAGGTAGGTGTAGCCCTCTTGGAGGACACCCAAAACCCCTCGGAGCAGGAAATATAACACCAAGGCAAGAAGGACAATCTGGAAAGATGAAGATGTATCACCAATTAATCAAAAAGTGGACTTTAGACAGAGGTGTATGCATGGTTATGGTTTACCATTAAAAGGAGCTGCAGATCCAGCCCTGTGATTGGCCACAAGGTGATGACGATGAGGTCAAGGCTAGACTGAGCACGCTCAGAAACTGGGAACTCGAAGACAAAAGAGAAGACTGCCAAGAGTTTTGTGTTGATGTTGTAGAGCGAGAACTCCACAAACAGGGCACGGCTCCTACAAACACACACAAATAATAAATTATTACAAAGAAAATTCATTTCACTTTCATCATTTAAAGATTTTAGCGGTTACATAAATTGTGGGATCAGTGGGATAAATAAGTCACGTTGCAAGAACAAAGTTTTAACGAGTGTAATTCTTTAGGGACAATAAATCCAGTTATAAAAAGTTGTGGGTATGCAAGATGCATTTCTAGTCCAATGTGAAATGGTTCACACGACTACAGAACAAGTGGCTTTTAAATTGTGTTCGAAGCACATCAAAGTTTCTTTATCGACCTGTAGTCCAGCCAGTGCTGCTGCTGTAGCTGCTGCAAGGAGCGTGACGCCTCTTCTAGACTTCTGTTCAGCTGGAGGACCAATTCTGTGCCGCTAGTGGCTGAACTCTTCTGACCAAAACGCCACATCCTTGTAAGATGAGAGAAAACAAAAGGACACCTTCAGAAGACACTAAAAACATCCTTAAAGATAAGTTAGCGCTCAACTTACCAGTTTGTCTCAGTATCATTATCTGCGATGCTAGGCCTGCCTTGTGCCCACATGTCCACTGATCTGGGACCAGCCACAACTGAAAAAAACCACACACAAAATCTTAATGGTATCACACGGCAGACACTATGTGTGATAAAGGTCATTTTGTCAGATCACAACAGACATTGACCACTAGGGCATCTCACCTTGTGTCTGGTGGATTTGTCGGAGTCTCAGTGTGCCGAGTAACACGCTTCCTGTGTCTCCCAGGAGGGAGGAGTCATTCAGAAGGCGGGGTAACAACGATTTGTTCAGCCATATCAGAACATCATTTCGGCTAAAGGGAAATCAGGACACTTAGTATTAGGTGTTAGGACTAGGGATGTTACGGTTCGGGTTTTCTGCTGATACTGACCATCAATGAGTGAGATTTATTTATGGTGAGTCCTATTGACAGTTTAACAATATCAACACAATATTTAAACTAGTTCCTTATTATTTCTTATTACATACACTTGTTTGAGGAAAACAAAGTCAATAGTACACAGTAACTAAATAGCAAAAACTACTCTCTATTACTTTTTTGCCCTCAAAGTCCTCCTTTGTTCAAGGAATTGTTTACCTGAGTTTGTAACCATTAAGAAAAACAACACAAAATAAAAACATCTAATTACTGTTGTATTGATTATATACTGATACTACTTATGGTATCGACACCATCAATTTATAGATGATTCGCCCTCCTCTTACATGTCTTGTACCGACTGTGACAATGCTGACACGCCAACAGTTGTTGTTATATCGTCTGCTATCTAGACTCTTATAAATTACTTGTTAATTTCCTGTTAATTTCTGCTGTAACTTGGTTCTTTTTACACTTCTTAAAGATTACTAAGCACTTATTTATTGGTGATGTTTTAAGCGAGCTTAGCAGTTAGCTTAGCTATTAGGTATCTCTAGGTGTGTAAAATGTTTAGCCTCGTCCTCCAGTGATAATGTATTGTTATAATAAAACTTAAAAAAATAGAAAATGTAGTTTATTTGCTGTAATGGAGGTGATTATTATTCATATTGGGGAGCGGCTCCACACTGTGTATGGAGCCACATAATTGGCTGCTGGCCGCTTGTCAGCCGGGGGACTAAAAGTAAATAGTGTCAGCCAGATGGGATCGGTGTTTGTGATTGGCATTAAAAAAACATAAATGAGCAATGGCTGATCACATACTTTTTAATGAAAATCATCTGATACTGATCGGCAACCAATCGATCAGCACATCCCTGATTTGGACATACATTGAAGACCGAAAGTGCAGCAACGTCTAAATGCTCTTAACGCAGAAATATTCCCAAACCAAAAAACTCCTGTAACAGCAAAATACTGCAAATTAAAAATGTTGCAATCACAAACACTGCAGGATCAAAAATTTAAAAAAGAGTAAATGGCAAAAATATCATAAACGTTAGCTACAGTAGCCTACCAGGGGTGGCAGACCTGAGAGGTATCCCTGTCTAAAAAAATGTAATATTTTACCGTATTATTCAAAGCAACAGATTTTGTGTTTAATAAACACAAAGAAATGTTTTTCTTTTCATTTCGTCATCTTGTTTTCGGAGCATCCGACTCATGTCTTTTTAAAGATGATGATCTCACATATCTGGCTAACTTCTGCTTTGTCCCCTGAACTTGCGGAAATTTTCTCATGTAGGAATTTGAGGTTTTGTATGTTTTTGGCATTTGCAGCATTTTTCTTTTGAATTTGTATTTAATCCAGCAGCATTTGTAGAATTGCAGCATTTTTTCTTTGCATGTAGTTGTATGGCAATTATGTGTTTTTGGATCATTTTTGTGTGTACATACACACTTAATGATGACTACATTGGGTACAGATGCGCAATCCACTAAGTTGGTATATCTGAGATAATAATGCTAGCCTTTGTTTCTCATTGTCAAAGAGGTTTTCATTGAATATTATGATTATTATTGTAGATGCAATTTGCAGTGTTATAAAACTTAATTGCAAGCATCACTAATATTTTGTTTTGCTAACATTTTTTACGAGATAGAATGCATAAAAAAAGAAAAACATATGTGTGCTTGTCTGATATCATGTGAATGATGGGCAAAAAACAAAAACAAAAACACGTCTCAACTAAAAGACCTGGGACAAAAGAAACCAATGTACTGTACCTGCTGATGTTGTGGTACTCAGGTGTATGTAGCACATGTTGTAACTGAGTATGCAGTCTCAGGCTGTGTGTGTCTTTGGCCGAGTCCGAATAGTTGAGAAGCAGAACCACCAGCAAAAAGAACATGTAAACCAGGAAATTCTGAAAATGAGAACAATTATGTTAGCAAGCAAAACACAGAGAGGGCAAACAAAAAAAATTGCACAGAAAGTATTCTCACTTACCTTCAACATCGTGTGCAGCATGCGGACCTTGCGGGCCTGGTGCCGGTCCTGAGACAGAGCATAGCCCTGAGGTGGTCGCACCCTGTGGACTCTCTGCACCACCCTCTCCACCATGGGGAACTCTACCAGCACATCCTGTTCCTCTGGGCGCAGCCGACACACAAACACTGCATAGTAAAAGCCCTCACACAACACCTGAAGAATGAAAAGAAACAAAAAAAAACAATAATTATAACAAACATGACAAAACTCTCAGAAAATGTTTGTATTTTTTTTTTGTTTTTTTACATAATTATAGGAGGGGGCTGCACATCACTAACATCTCATAACATCATGAGTGGACCACATCAAACAAATCAAAACAAATATTGTAAAATCTGAGGATAAACATTGAAATAAGACAACTCTTACTTTTATTGGCTCCAGCAGGAAACAGGAGCACATGAAGCTGGCAAAACAAGAGATGAGCCATGTCATGGCAACATGCTGATTGAACCCGTGTCCCGCCCATATGGATATACTATTTGCCAGGGCGATCCCTGCCCAGCTCCCCCACAGGGCAGCGCGTCCACACCATGGAGGGAACCGTCTGGGACGACACACGTCTGTTACAACTGGAGAGGTGCGAAGTCAGAGGAAACAACACTTAGTTAATCCAATTAGTGACTATTCCCTATAATTGACTTTAATTACGTTTTATTTGGAGGGAAAACAAAACCTCAGAAATGTTTTATTCCATACTCATTATTTACTATATATACACAGCATAACCTGTATCTATTCAATCATTATATAATGTTTGTGTCAGTATTTAATATTTAATCTAGAGTGTTCATCTGTACATTCTTTATTTTTTCTTTCCTTAAATGGTAACACAAGAACATGTCAGACATGGGAAGTGGACAGAATATCAGTAATTGCTGAGACATTGAGAATTGGTCGGGGAAGGTCTGCTTCGTCCTTCTTGACCTATGATGATTTTCCTCTTTTCTGACTTATTAATGTTGTTACAATGTTGGATACTCGTGTTAAACAATGTAAAAGTCTCAACAAATAAGGCTCATGCATTATTGTGTGAGCTTGCAAGCAGTGTTGGATGCCTCTGAATGGTATGTTTTGCAGTTTTTTTTTTAACAGTGGGCCATTTGTGATTTCATAGATTTACGGATGTACTTATTGGGCATTTCTCGTTTATGCTTTCTGCCAATTAAACCCCTTCTCTCTGCTCTGCTGTCTTGTCCCCAGTGTTATGCCTTCTTGTTTCAGGCTCTCCCGCCTGCTCTGATGTCTATAAAATAAATACTTTAATGTGTATTTCTTCAAGACATTTTACACAAGACTGTTTTGTCAACATGGACCAGTAAGTAAAAGTTGAGTTAGCTGCTAAACTCAGACGAAAAACATAGCACGGTTGTGACATTAAAACTTGGTTAGAGGAAAAACGGGAAAGGGTAGGATAAAGTATTATTTCTATATATAAGATAGGCTAGGGTAGAATAGACTTTATTTATCCCAAATTTGGGAAATTATGTTGTTGGAATGCAGATTTTTTAAAGACAGTAACAAAAGTAAAACGTAATGAAAAACAAATACATACAGTGGAACCTCTATTTGTGTCCTTTTCGGTTTACGAACATTTACATCGCGCTAAACCATTCATTTTGCATGCCGCTTGAAGCCATCGGGGGCTGACATTTTAATGACATCACTTCCTGTACACGCGGACATGGTCGTTTTAAAGAAGCAGAACCTAGGGCTGGAAAGTTATGGCAAAAATAATGGTTATGGTTGAAGTTTATTTCGAAAGTGTAGACATTATGATACATACATGTTCTCATTTATCTTTACAACAGGTACAAAAGGAGTAGGAAAAAGCAAAGCTTATTTAATCCTACCCCTTTTCCAATTTATAGCAATTACTACCTCTTCTCATCTTGTAACGTAAATAATTTCTCAATACAACACTTCTTCTCATACATAGTTAGGTCAGTTATGATTCACTTAATGAGATGGATAATATATTATTCTCAACAAAGTTCAAGATGTTATTAAAAAATGATCACGATTATTTTAAAAGATATTGTAGTCACAATTACAAACACAATTATTCATTAATTTGAGTATTTATTGTACCACCAAAACTCAACATCAAATATAGTTTACATAAATAACAATAGCAGTAAAAAATAATATTATTTCAACAATAAAATTCAGTTTTTCTGTTTTAATTGTTTTTAATTCTGTCTATTTTACCACCATAGAATGTGAGCTTTTTGCGTAAAATACAATTTTATAAATTGTTTGTTAACTAAATGCAAATATCCTTACATGTATTGGTGCAAAACATCTTTGGACAACATTAACCAGTATTTTAGGTTAGAGCACAAAATTATGTAAATGTAAAAATAAGTGCTCTAGTTACATTATGCTTGTTGAAGGTACTTTTTGAAACCCTTATTTTGTTAGCGCAATCAGACAGGATGTGGCACCCTGCACTATTACTGTGAAGGGAGGAAGTGTGCCATGAATTACAATGAATGGATTAACGTGGCCCGTATGATGTCATTGCTGCGCAGATGAGATGTGTTGTGGGTGTATGGATTGTTCTTGCTAACTAAAGATTTGTATTTTAGTCTGTGTTTCAAGTGGCTGTCTCCACATTGATTAGTTCAGGACGGGCCGGAGGAGTGTGTCGGGGATGAATCAGAGGTATCAGACACGTTTTTTTCCCAAACAAATGTTTCTTCTCCTCACAATGACAACATTTCACTTACATTTATGTCAATTTCCATTTTAATGGCAAATTATGTGAGTCGGCCCGTGGTTACGTGTTGAGTTTAGTGATTATTGATTAAGCATACTCGGCTGTGTCAAAGAACAGTAGCAACGATGTTGAGTTCCCAAACTTTTAGTAGACGTGGATTATTTTCACTCATTCGCTTCTAATCTGTTCAACCGTTATCAGCTCAGGAATTTGAAAGCATGCTACGCGGCCCATTAATCTTTTTTTCCGGTTATTATAGTTTCATGATCGTGAAAAGCTATAACCAAAATTGAATTAATTGCAGAACCCTGACGTCACATCCTATACACACGGGCACAGACATTTCAAAGAGCTTTGACTCGAGCGGCACTTCTGAGGAGTTTATTTCCACAATTGTCGTATCTTGTGCTGCGTCAGCCTGTCTTTGAGATCACTTTGTGTGATGAGAAACGCTCCAAATCTGTCCAAACTCTCACAGTCTCGCTGTATAGCTTCAGATTGCTTGGCAACCGCTTTGAGCTAGCTTGCAGCACCTTCAGTTTGAGGATTTTATCTGCGAAGGGGTCTTTGTTCCACAGCAAGTCCTTAATTCTGATGAGACCAAAAAAGATGCCACAGAAGACCTTTATGACAGCGAAGGATAAGGCACTACCGGGACACAAGCCGACGAAGGATCGCCTCACACTGCTCGTTTCTGCTAACGCTAGCGGTGACCACGTGAAGTCACTGCTCCCAGATTGTTCAACAATGCTACAAATCTGAGCCGACACAAAGGTAAAATTATTTTCCGTTTTGTTTTTTATTGTAGTAACATGATGGTTAACGTTTTGGAGCGCACCAACAAGACTTTTGTGTGTGTGCATTTAAGCTTGGTGTACTGTTGTTGTTTTGTTTCAATAATAAACAGATTGCTGAGCCATTACCCCTTGTTATGTTGGGGTTTCTGTGGTTTATTCGTTAGACCGTGCTCAATACTGGAGTATATACAGTATATACATATACTGTATACACACACACACATACCGTATTTCCTTGAATTGGCGCAGGGAATATAGTATTCGCACGTCTAGAATTACTGCC
>NC_084752.1:20596835-20709335 GCF_033978785.1 Entelurus aequoreus | reverse complement strand
GCCACATCGAGCTTCAAATAATGCAGCTTCACCACATTGCAGTTTAACTTTTTTTAACATTTTGCCCTAAATTAACAATTTTCAAGCAAAAAAAATCACTAAATGAACTAAAAAAATATGAATACTGCAGTAGTATTGGCCACTAGACTAGACCAAACCAATCAGAGCACACTGTTCAGAATTGTGGCCACTGACTGACTCAACCACAGGAAGCATTACTATTTTGGATTAAACAAGTGTAAAGGTGACTAAATTGTGTTTTGAACCGTTTTTTAATGCACTAACTATGAAAATAATCGATCTATTATGAATGATTCCTACTTTGCGGAAATTCATTTATTGTGGACATGTTTAGAACCAATTAACATCGATAAACAAGGAATTACTGTATGTTTAGTATTCAAGCCAAAAACTTTGTTAAATGTGACAAATTATTACTTTTACTTGGCTATAAGGAACCTATCTGAATTGCAATTAATTTAATCTAAATTCCTGTAATACCAATTCAACAACTTGATGGTTGGAGCCAATTCAATTCTAACTTCAAATGAATTGAAATTTTAGTTCCAAATTCCAGTTTGAATTCTTGTAAGTTTTCTTCAGCTTCCTCCTACATTCAAAAACAGGCATGACAGGCCAATTGGAGTCTCTAATTTGTCCATAGGCGTGAGAGTGAATGGTTGCCATAGCCCCATGAATATCAGGTGGGAAAGGCTCCAACTCAGACATGACCACCATTCTAATATGACAGCTGAATGCCAAACAGAGGCATCCTTTAACAATTAAACATTATGGGTCAACACTAACGTTTATGTCTGCACATTACCTACTGCTAATCAACTTTACTTGTGCTTACCTGAGGAGGTAAAATGTTTATTACGTTGGTAATCATCGTCGCCAGGATTTAAGGTCATGTCAACACCAAGATGCCTGCTTCCCTGGCCCCTCTTCAGCCTCGGCACACCAGCCCCAAGCCCCGCCCCTCCTGTCACAGACACATGCCCCAACAGCTCTGGCCAATCTTTGTCATCTGTCTCCTCTTCTGCCCCGCCCCAACTCTCCATGCTGAAATACACAAAGTGAGGAATTAATCACATGAGGGCCCGAAATAGAACAGATATGGACTAACAACGGTTTGCAATCATTTAGAGGGAAACCTAGGGAATGAACCAAAACAAGTGTCACAACAATATATTAATTGACCTTTTGGTGGAAGGAGTTGGCAAATCCACATTGGTTTCCATTGAGTTAGTCTAGGAGAGACAGAGAGGAAGATGTGATGAACCATAATGAAGGGGATACCAAAACTGTACCACTAATGCTAATTTGTTTTACTAATCTTGACTTAACAAGAAAATTATAAAAAAACTTTTCAAACGGTAATGTAATAATAATGTTCCCCATGAGACTTACTTCGCCATCAAAGTAGAGGAAAGAACTCCCAGCCATGGAGTTATCCAGGAAGTCATCGATCTCCACCGACTCCTGGTCTCCTTGTGGAGGTACCTTCTCCACTGACACACACTAGATGTTTGCACACACGTTCCAATTGTTTTAAAGAGCCATCATGGGTTATGCTTTTAATCAATTAAATGCATACAGTTACACTATGATACATCACATAGTTCCAGTTTACAACATGTCAAAAAAGGAGTATGAAGAAGCAGAGTTTCATTTACGTAAATCACAAGTTTGGACCCCAGTGTTCTATGTTTGCTAGCAAGGTTAGATGTCAATGCAAGACTCTGCCAATGTCTTTACACTGGTTCCTCTATACAACAGGAGCACTCGAATGTGTTTAAGAATTTGCTGCAAAAAGTTTGTATCCCAAGTTTTTTACTGAACTCGGGAGCCGGCATGGTGCCATTTGTGGGTCGGATTTGGCCGCCAGGCCGTCAGTTTGATAGCCCTGTGCTAAAGGGTTAAAATGTTGTACATGTAAACAAATGTTAAAAGTTGAAAATTCCCCCCAAAGTTTTATTCCTCCACTTTTGTTGACAAGGATTATTGTCCAGCAGGTTATTTTTGCTTTGTGCATTATTTTAGCTGTGTGCAAATGTACTAAATTATTGAATTTCAATATTGTTACATTTTTTCTATAACCGACATTATGTATTATCCTTACTTAACCTTTTTTGTAACACCGTTAGTGAATTAAGCATACTTTAAGTATTAAACATACTTTTGTAGTTATTTCCAGATATTTCTACACATTAACTCCAATATAATAAGTGTGATAAACTAGTGTGTGCGCGGGACCTCTTTTATACATGAATTCGAGTCATTACCTTGCTGCGGCTCATTCTGAAGAAGGTGAAGACGAGGAGGTAAAGAGGGTAAGCAATCAGACAAGTCATCATGCCTGCTGCTACAGTCTCGCCGTTCAGTGAAGATAGCCGTGACACAGCTTGCGGGCTGCAACATGGAATGGCAATAATATGTAGACACCACAAAATAGACTTCCTGTTGTATAAGTTGGGGGGTGTCACATCTGGATGTTTCAATGTAAGAGATGAGAGCTCGTAACGAAACATGAACACACACACACACACCTGTATCTCTTGTCAAGCACAATGCTGTGCCACAGAGTGTTGAAGGCCAAAAAGAGCTGCAGTAGCAAAGCACAGCATGTGGCTCTCTGCAAGCGAGTGAAGGGACTGCGAGGGGGCTTCTCCCACAGCGACAGCCACAGGTGACTCTCACAAAGCGCCCTCTGCAGCTCACACTGCAGCAGACGGGGAAACTGGCAAAGCGCTGCCTCCTCTGAAGAAATCAAATGAGGTGTCAACAATGAAGTGTGTCTTAAAACTGCTGGTGTCTTAAAACATTTTTTTGGAGAGTTAACAGTATTAACAGCATTGAGGTGTTCAATCTGGCATATTCTTTAAAATGTTGGCATACAATAGTCTAAATTCCTTACCTGAGGCCTCTACCGCCATCTCTACTCGCCCATCAGTTCTCTCATTGTCTACTGACAGCCACTCTTCAATCAGGAAGTAGTAACTACTTCCTGTTTGTAAGTCCTTGACCAAGACGTACTGTACCATCCATGATGGGGACAAACCTGAAAGAGACCACAGAGGATATATTTAATTGTATATAAAACAATATATAATTACCGGTAACCGTTTTAGTATTTCCGACAGGACTGTGATCTATCTACTGTATGGCAGTGGGTTGCAGAGAGGGGGGGACTAGACAACACCATCGTCTAACTTGCATAAATAGCCATGATGACATAGGACTGGACGATATGGCCTTTTATTAATATCTCGATATTTTTAGGCCATGTCACGATACACAATATATATCTCGATATTTTGCTTAAGCCTTGAATTAACACTTGATGCATATAATCACACCAGTATGATCATTATATGTGTCTACATTAAAACATTTTTGTTCATACTGCATTAATACATGCTCATTTTAAACTTTCATGCAGAGAGGGAAATCACAACTAAGTCAATTTACCAAAGCTGTATTTATTAAACAGTTATTAAGCAATGGCACAAACATTCAGGTAATTTCCAAAACAGAAAGTGCAAGATTGTCAGAGACATTTCAAAACAAGCTATTAGTGCACTTTTGTGCAAGATGTCACTAAGATGACATATCAAAACAACACTAAATTAAAGTGCACTTTTTGTACAGAACGCCACTACAATAGTTTAAAACAAATAAAGTGCACTTTTGTGCATGATGTCACGCAAGATATTTCAATAACTGTCAAATAAAAATGAGCTGCATAATAGGAAATCAAATAGCGTATGTCCTTCGCTATGTGGTAGGTTACTACGGACGTTATCTCCTTCTGTTGTTGATTATCTTTTTCATACGGTGTTGATCTGGAAATAGTTGCTTCGGCATTTTGTGGGTGTGGCACCGGCCGGAGATGTTGACATGCGGAGTTTCAAGCACTCTTCCTTCTCGAGCGGGTGACTTTTCAAATGATGCTACAAGTTAGCAGTGCTGCTACTTTTTGTAGCAACGCTTTTGCTGCATAATTGTTCAATATATTCCCGCTTGAAGCCAAACCACCGCCAGACGATGGACCCCGTGCTGTTTTTCTTGGGAATTAATTCTTCTTCCTTCATTTGTTACCAGATTCGCACCTTCTCTCTCTCGTATTACCACTCGCACAGCACCGCGAGCACCACAGCTAATGTTACCATGCCACTACCTCTCTGCTCCGCAAGGGCGTGTGACGTTTGTTTTACCTCTCTGTGAGAAGCAAAGACAAGAAAGAGTGAGAAACGCCTGCAGTGTAATGCCCGCAGCTAAAAGCAACTGTGTGAGAACGTATACTCGAATATCACGATATAGTCATTTTCTATATCGCACAGAGACAAACCCGCGATATATCGAGTATACTCGATATATCACCCAGCCCTATGATGACACATGTATTTATTGTGGTTGAGACAAAATGTGTGCAAAAAACATGAATAGCAAACAATACATGCTACGAAATACAAATGAAGAAATTATTCTGTTACTTCCTATTGTGTTTTTTTTTTTAAGTCACAGGCAATATGGTCATGGGGGGACACAGTAGGACATGCTGCTTGTTGAGAAGAGTGATACATGCTTTCATGTTAGTCCAATAAGAACAGAAAAAATGGCAACGTTTGTGTCTAGTCGCTTTTTAAGGGGTCTGACTACTTGCTAAAAATAGCAACAAAGTCAATCAGTTGGCAACACTGGTCCCTCCTGCTAAATATTCTTATTCTCTGGCAGACCAAGCGTGTATTAAGGTGTGTTAAGAAGCCGAGTTACGTTGCCATCTGCTGTACTGAGTTGTAACGACAGGCTACATTCCACAGACAGGCCCATTATAATGTGACAATGAGTAAAGTCAAACTGGTGGCGGCAAATCAATGTCTGGCGGTGCAACTTTCTCCATGTCGGGCATGAACTAAACATTGCAGGGTTTTTTTGTATATGGGTTATGCCAGGGGTTGGGAACTTTTTTGGCTGAGAGAGCCATGAAAGCCAAATATTTTAAAATGTATTTCTGTGAGAGCCATATAATATTTTTTTAACATTGAATACAACTAAATGCATGCCTTTTTAAGTAAGACCAACATTTTTGTTATTTTTAATAACCATTGTTATTCTGAAGCTAACCAATAATAAATAAAAAACTTCTTACCATTAATGCGACTTATTGAACAGGTGCGGTAGAAAACGGATGGGTGGATTAAAATGCATGAGAATGTTTTATGTCTTGAACGTTATTTTTACCACTGTGATTACCAGCGGAATTATTCATTACTTATCGTGTTAAGCAATGTCAGCTAAGATTTATTTGGGAGCCAGATGCAGTCATCAAAAGAGCCACATCTGGCTCAAGAGCCATAGCTTCCCTACCCCTGGGTTATGCAGTTACCTTTGTTGTCATGCCAAATCCGTATTTTCCACACACTGCCGAGGCTAGTGTCTGTAGCAATATGGAAGATGTCGAGAGCATTGCGTGCAAAGGCTTCCCGACTGTCCAGATGGCGGTGTCCGGTGCGGCCCTCACGGCCATACAGGTTGATTCCCACATGAGCCGTTGTGCCTGAAATAGTAATGAAATATAATAGTAAATTATCAATAAATTTGAGGTCATTTATATTCTTTTATACCAGTTTACCTGCGCCACGATTCCAGCCGGTTTTCACTTGGACCTCATATTTAAAGAGTCCATCGGTACCACACAGAGGAACCACACCAGCCCGACGTAAATCCAACTGATCCAACTTGTGCAAGATGGCAGCAGCAACAACGTAGCTGAGTAAGCCCAACACGCACACCAGCAGCACCACTAAGCTTGGCGGGCCGGATCGCTCCTGAGAGAGAGATGAACATAGGTATGGCGTTACTGAACATCACTAAAGGTGAACTCGTATTAGTCTGGTACTGACTGGTATTGTAAAGCTGATTGCATCAAGCGGTACAAAGAGACCCGCGGCAAAGGCTGTGAGGTGTCTGGTGCGGCAAACGGCTCTGCTGGCATTCGTTTCTGCCAGGGGGACCATGCCATCTGTTCGCCACTGCTTTTCATTCTCGCTGAAGTACTGGCACAGCGAAGCAAACAGCCCCACCTCAAGATGAACGCCAGCAGGCTGTGAGGTGGAGCTGCAGGGCGTGCTTACGTTAATAAAGTAGTCCAGGGTGGTGTCATACAACCTGTGAAACACAAAGCAGAAATGTGCAGTAATTTTGAGCTACAATGGCGTCAATGTACGTCTTAAATGAGGACTTCTTACTCAGGTGACAGGAAGAAGGTGTATTTCTTGTGATCGAGGTCTTGGCCTTGAGTCATACTGAGTGTGATATGTTTTTTTTCCGTGCAGTTGAATTCATTAGGCTGTTTGTGTGAATGAAGATACGCTTCAATATATGGCTCCTCATAGTCTTTGTTTCCTTTCATTGTCTCCCTGGCATCTAGAGAAAGATAGGAAAGATTTTTGGCAACATTCATGAATAATGTAAGAAAAATGTGTAGGTGGTTCAAAGCAGGGCTATTTGCATAATATATACAGGTATGTCTATATTGTGGAATATTGTCTTTGATCTAGCCAAACATTTAGAAATCTTTATCTTAAATTCTTGTTTGGTTTTTGCTGTGCTAAAACCAAGAGACAACAAAGATTTTTTGTGTGCGGCAACCTTTATAAATGATAAAGGTTATCCTGTTGTAATGTTCAGGCAATGTGAGCACCCTTTGAGGACAAATGAGGAAAACTGATGAAAAAAATAGGAAAATATCTATCGGCACAATGTGCTCTCTTTTTGACACTTACATGTCCCATGTAATGTACCACAGATTTTTTTAAGTAGCTAAATTACTAAAAACATTAATGTCATTGAAAATGTGATGGAAAATTCTAAAACATGCATACAAAGAACTCAGAAAACCTTCCCCATTTAGCAACTCTATCCTATGGCCACGCCCCCTCAGGTAATATGCTTCCGGTGTTGTGACCTCTGATTACATTCGTCACGTCAAAAATATTCCTTCTCGCTCGCTACTAATAAACACTCATACGTGTCAAACTCAAGGCCCGGGGGGCCAGATCTGGTCCGACACGTTATTTAATGTGGCCTGCGAAAGCCTGGAAATAATGTGCATACTTCATCGTTCTTACTAAATTTTTCATTGTTTCCATTTTGACAGAAAAACATGTAAATTCCATGTTTTAAACTTTGATATTATCTGCTCATGCAACAAATGTTCAATTGTTATTAGTGTGAATCTTTGGGCACCTCGCCATTCGATTCAAATTCTTGGAGTGAGGATTTCCTTCATAATCGATACTCGATTCAACAACATTCCCGATTCAAACTGCTTTTTGCAATGTATTATTTGGTATAATAATAACAACACCTTAACAAAACAGCTTACAAAACCTCCTTTTGGTTGCTGACGTATGACATACACGCGCACCAAGAAAGTACAATGTTTTTTTTTTAGATAATTTGTCAAAAAAATTTATAAATAAATTTGATTTTTTTCAAATTGTTAATCAATTTACGAGATAAATAAAAATAGGGATTTGGATGTGATAACATTTTTTTTTAGCACCCCTAATTATCCATTTTTAATTTTTTTACCTAATTATTCTATACCATATTATAGTTTGTAAAAATAACAGTAAATACTTAAATATCTGCTTGTCACCTGCACTTGCGATTTGAAAGCAAGTTATCCATCAATTTGTACATATACAAATCAAACGTAGGCATTCTGCAATAATATAATGAGGCGATTATCATTTTATATTCACTGTTACAAGCGGGGCCCTGCGATGAGGTGGTGACTTGTCCAGGGTGTACACCGCCTTCCGCCCGATTGTAGCTGAGATAGGCTCAAGCGCCCCCCGCGACCCCAAAAGGGAATAAGCGGTAGAAAATGGATGGATGGATGTTACAAGCGGCCCTCTGAGGGCAGCCATGACTGCTATGTGGCCCTCGATGAAAACAAGTTTGACACCCGTGCTCTAGACTCTCGAGTATTTATTGGTAGTTTTTTAGATTCTAGAACTACAACTGGTTCAGAACTAAAATTGTTTGGATTGTAATCATCCAAAAACAATTAGCAGCAAAGTAGAAAGCCGTCAGCGTTGTGGCGCGGAGAGCAAAAGCAGGCGACAACAAGTAAGCTAGCTAGATCATGTTAACTTGCGAGCTTGTTTGTTTTTCAGCATTTAGGCAACAGGAACAGCGAGTACCCATGGATTTCTGCCTTTTCGCCAATATTTCACATGCCTGAATGTTGTAAGTTGTAACGGCATGCTCCAGTCACAGACCGAGGGACTGGCTAAAATCTCCCATTTACACGTCAAATGTTCATTAATATGTATTGTCTCTTTTTAAATAAATACAATCTACAAATATAAATTGTCTCTTTATAATGCAAAGCAGTAGCACCAGATCTATTTGTTGGTGTCTAAATTTAATTTGCGGCGGTCCAGCACAAATAAATGAACGCATTAGAAACACTGGATCAGGATTTTGTTGTTTTCATGAGAAATGCCCATGCCAGGGATTTCTGTCATTTACATTGTGCAATTGTGCTGAATTTTACAGAACAAGACCCAAACTATGACGTTTATTATTAGTTTCAGATATTTTATTTTATTTACTGTCCAGTATTTTATTTACTGTCCAGAGCTCTTATTTTGGTTTCGGCTTCCTGTTTGCCTCCATTTGCCTCCAGTTCACTTATCTGAGTGCTGGCTCACTCCGCTGTGCCAAATTGGCAGTTTAGCCTAATAGCTGTTTCTTGTTGCCAATCAGGATGCTTTTTAGGCCAGCTCTGTCCTCTGGAATCATTGTGCTTTTTGATTTGTACCTTGACGTGTTTCCTGTGACAAGCTTTTCTGTATTGTACCTTCTATTGTTTGTGCTTTACACCTCCATGCTGCAATCCTTTCTTTTTGTCGTTAAGTACATTTTTACCTACACCTAGTGTGCCGTCTCTGCATCCTGAGGTCACCCTTCAAGCTTTGATTACGCCCGGGTTTAACAATAGTTAGTTTATTGACTATAAATTAGACAAATGTATTGTTGCCATATGGCTTTTTGATGCATGTGTGTTGTAATCATTTTTTACACAATGAGGTCTATGCAATATGTGTTCAGACTCACCTTCCAAAGAAGTGAAGTTGAGCTGCACAAACAGTCCAGCCTGTCGGTTGGTGTTCCCTGTGGTCACCCTGACAATGACAGAGTCACACTGGCTTATGTTTACAGCTCCAGCTGTGGGCACTCCTGCACTGGAACCATCTGTGCTGATCTCTCCTCCACTTCCATTGTTAATTGCAACAGTGATGGCCAGACTGTCATCCAGTCCAGAGATGGGAATCTGGGTGCCGTTTTCAGTACGAAACTCCATGGATGCCACTTCTGTGGAGACAGTGTAGTTGGCTACATAGTTGAAGGGGAAGGGGTTGGACTCCAACTGGAAGGAAAACAAAAAATTGCAGGATTCAAGTAAGGAAATGCCATGGAGAGTTCATTGTTTGAATGGGTGGCAACACAAGAGACACTTCATGTTCACTGTTTTTACCTGAAAGAGCAATTGCAAGACACTGTTTCCTGCAGCAGCTCTTCCCAGACTGCTGTTAAACGCTCTGGGGATGGAGAACCGTTGGCACTCTGAAAGCAGACAAGATGGCAGTGTCTTGACACATTGCTTTTCTACTTTTAGCAATCCTCCTCTGTTAGCAAGGTGAAGAATATAGACATCACACTGAATAAACGCCCCACCTGGACTTCTGTTTCCGTGGTAACAGAGCAGGCTCTGGGGGTCGGCCAGTTTTCCTGTGGCAGCAATCTCTGCTCCCCTCAGCACGAGCGGCTCTTCGTTGAGGACGCGGCCATGCATAAGGATCAACATGAGGACCGAGGACAAGCTGTAGGCTTTGGCTGCCACTCGCAGTGGGTGTGGCTCCAAGGAGGAAGGGGAGGGGTCCAACATTATACCGCCGTGGTATGAACCAGAAGAGGACAATGGGGAGGTAGAGAAGAATGATGGGGAATCCACATAGGCGGGTTGGAAGTAAGACGCTGACTGGCTGACTTGATGGATCAGATCACCTTAAATTTTGGAAGAGAAGAGGATATGACGATTTTTTTTCACACAAAGTCCTCTGTTAATTTACAGTATACAGTGCTGGAAAACTTACCTTTAAAAAGTTATTATTCATAGTTACTTTCCCAAAAAAGTAAATTAATTAATAACGGAATTACTCCTTAACAAATGTAATGAGTTGCCAGGGAAAGTAATCATTGCGTTACTTTTTGAAAACCCTTCATTGGACGTGTGCCTTTGAGAGATGTTTGATATGATTGTAGTGCATAACCTAATATCTGTTATTTTCAGTTTTCGTCTTTAAAAGGTGGTGCCTATTGAGTGACAAGTTACGTCAGCAAGTGAGAGTGGAATTAGCTCTGTTAGCGCAGCGTTAGCAGTCTGCGTGGAGTGGCATGAGTGGGAATAACAGCGTTGTTAAAGGGGAGTCGGGGACCTATTATGTATGCAAAACCAACTGTTGTTACCCATTGGTACCTGTTTTTGTGTATTTGGTATCTGCATAACTTTGAAATCAAACCATGGAGGCATTGCGGAGATATTTATAAAACAATCCTGCCTTCCTTCATACTTCCTTCAAACCAGCCATTTGGAATTTTCACCCTAAGAGCTTTGCACAAGTCCACCATTGTAGTGCCACGCTGTAGTTAATAAGTTCCTTCTTTTTGTCTAACATTTTGTTGTGTTTCAGACTGGCTCGTACATGCACATGCGTCCTCCGCAGAAGCCATTTGCAATACAAAGTAGTGTATAGTTCTAACATATCTGTCAGAAGACTCATACGGAAGCGCTAAAAACTACAAACATGGCTGACGGGGAGAAGACGCAGTCGAAGTGGAGGAATGTAAATATGACCACCCACAAAGCAGCGCATACTTGAAGATGGTCTGTAAAACATAATCCATGTAAAATTTTGACCAAAGAACCAACAATACATGTTATGTAGATTTAAATGCAGGAAAAAAATCATTACATGACCCCTTTAAAGGGAAACTGCACTTTTTTTTTCAGAGTCAATATGAGACAAGAACACGGAATAATCTTTTTTTTCAGGATTCTAAGGACGATAAAAAAAACTAGAGATGTCCGATAATATCGGACTGCCAATATTACCGGCCGATAAATGCTTTAAAATGTAATATCGGAAATTATCTGTATCGGTTTCAAAATTATCGGTATCGGTTTCAAAAAGTAACATTTATGACTTTTTAAAACGCTGCTGTGTACACAGACGTAGGGAGAAGTACAGGGCGCCAATAAACCTTCAAGGCACTGCCTTTGCGTGCCTGGCCAATCACATAATATCTACGGCTTTTCACACACACAAGTGAATGCAAACCATACTTGGTCAACAGTCATTCAGGTCACACTGAGGGTGACCGTATAAACAACTTTAACACTGTTACAAATATGCGCCACACTGTGAACCCACACCAAACAAGAATGACAAACACATTTCGGGAGAACATCCGCACCGTAACACAACAGAACAAATACCCAGAACCCCTTGCAGCACTAACTCTTCCGGGATGCTACAATATACACCCCCTGGTACCCCCTACAACCCCCCCCCCCCACCCCCGCCCACCTCAACCTCCTCATGCTCTCTCAGGGAGAGCATGTCCCAAATTCCGAGCTGCTGTTTTGAGGCATGTTAAAAAAATAATGCACTTTGTGACTTTAATAATAAATATGGCAGTGCCATAACTTGAGTTGATTTATTTTGGAAAACCTTGTTACATTGTTTAATGCATCAAGCGGGGCATCACAACAAAATTATGCATAATAATGTGTTAATTCCACGACTGTATATATCGGTATCGGTTGATATCGGAATATTGGACAATATCGGAATATCGGATATCGGCAAAAAAGCCATTATCGGACATCTCTAAAAAAAACGCTTGCAAAATGCTGCTAATATATTTTATATATATATTTTATATATATATATAAATAATATACACACTGCAAGTATATATTTAATTAAGGATGGGATTTGATAAGATTTTTCAGGTTCCTATTCCACTTTCCATTCTGCTTAACCATTCAGTTCCTTAACAGATGTCTTATCGATTCTTATTTAGAAAAAAATAAAAAAAGGGGGATGAGCTTCAACTGTGTAACATGACCTTAGAAAGCCTACAGTGAGGTCACATACTTAGCATAAAAGAAAAAAAGTATTTAAAAAAAAAAGAAGAAATAAATGTGATAAATAAATATTTTTTCTGTAGAGTTGAAAAAAAATAATGTGGAAATTACACAAGAATGTAACATTTAGTAACATGTGATATTAACTTATTACATGCAAAGTACGAAATGTCAAGCCTTTATTGGTTATAATGTTGATTATTGTTGCTTACAGTTTATGAAAACTTGGATTTGAAATTGTCAGAAAATGTGGGGTTTCAAAAAGTGTAAGCCAAGATCATCAAAATCGTAATAAAGGTTTGACATATCTCACTTTGCATATAATGAGTTAATATCACAACAATCTGTGTTGGCCCTGTGATGAGGTGGCGACTTGTCCAGGGTGTACACCGCCTTCCGCCCGAATGCAGCTGAGATAGGCTTCAGCACCCCTCGCGACCCCGAACGGGACAAGCGGTAGAAAATGGATGCATGGATGGAGTTAATATCACTGATTAGTTTCACATTTGAAGTTAGTTTCTGACATGAATGGACTTCTACACCATATTTTATTTTTCTGAGTTTCACCTGTATAATATAATATCAGAGAAAATCTGGTGGGAGGAAACATGCAAATTTTCTCTGACTACAAAGAAGGGCAACTTTTTTTGGACAAAAGACAATTTGAAACCCTATTTTTTTAACCTGAATACACAGAGGATGAACTACTGGTTATACAAGCAAGCACAAAAAGACGGTGAAACGTTGGATCAGTCGGTAGCTGAGAAAGTGAGGTCGACTTGAGTTGGCTGTAAATGTGAAACTTGGAGCCAAGCTATGCCAACATAAATGGAGTGTTTACTAAAATCAACAAGAAAAAAACTTCCCCGGCCAGCTGGACCAAACAGACAACTGTCCATCAAGTTAATGACTATAATATTGATCATGATACATGCAACACGTTTTCTTGTTATTACAAATACAGTACATACAGTATTGAGCTAGCTGTGTACAAAAAACATGAAATGTAGATTAATACTTTACAGATACTGTAATATGATTGTTCATGTTTTTCAGTCAGTACAGATGGATGTCCTATCACACCGTGTTGTGCATTACAAACTCAAAAGGCATTCAGCTGCTGACGCAAAAGGTAGCTTACCCCTTGCCGTAGCTAGCTTACCTCTTTCCATAGCTAGCTTACGGCTAATGGCCTAGCATGCCGTCGCAAGACAATGTGTTACTATGCTAGATAAACAGTTCCTCAGTGTTCGCTTTTACAATAATATTGCTACAGCTTGGTTATTATACAGATTATGGAACGTAAATGAAGTATTGTTGACGGTTTTTGGATTTACTTTTAATTAATTTAGAGGCAGAATGGATTGCTACTATTAGCTGCATTGCCAGCCGCCAAGAACGAGACAGTTTTTAGAAATTAGAATGCAAAAAAAAACAAAAAACTTTTTTCTTCTATTCTCTTATAGGGATTGTGAACAATAGGCAAAATTCCCCCAAAAAGTGCAGTTTTTTTGGGACGGCGTGGCTCGGTTGGTAGAGCGGCCGTGTCAACAACTTGAGGGTTTCTAGTTCAATCCCCAGCTTCCGCAATTTTAATCACGCCTGTTGTGTCCTTGAGCAAGATACTTTACCTTTGCTCCTGATGGGTTGTGGATAGGGCCTTGCATGGCAGCTCCAGCCATCAGTGTGTGAATGTGTTTGTGAGTAGGTGAATGTGGAAATAGTGTCAAAGCGCGTTGAGTACCTTGAAGGTAGAAAAGCGCGAGAACAAGTATAACCCATTTACCATTTACCCTTTAACGCCACATAAAAATTATGTTGAGGTATAAGCAACCAAGACAAAAACATGTGTCTTAAACATAGACAAAGATATCTCACCCATGATGTTCAGGATGTTGTCGGCTATCTCAGTCGGAGTGACCGTTCCCTGCTTGGTGTCATTTTGTAGAATCTCTAACATGGACTCAAGTTTGTTCAGAGTGCTGTTCTGACACTCTTCACAGATGAACTCCCGACTCACCGCCTAAAAAAAATACAAACGGCAAACAAATATTAGCCTTCTTTTTATAATTCTTAATTTGTTCTCTTTTGGGTTCCCAAGAACACGCATCTTACACACCGTGCACTGAGCTAGCGCAGCAGAGGTTTGCTGAATGTCATTCACAGAATTCAGGTCCAGTGCTGTCAGAGCCCTGGTGATGTTGCTGCGGACTCTGACTCGATAGACGCGCTCAGCGAGGGACACCCGGAGAGATTCCCTGCTCTGCTCGTACTGTTGTAACACAAATGCAGAAATGAGCATTGATACACATTGACTTACTCTAAAAAATTTGTTAGGAATCTATCTTTGATTTCATTTTGGATTTTTGGTATGAACAATTTTCAAGACCTTACAAATAATCTAGAATTTCATCATCAATATCTCCACATTTTTGTCCAGCATCCCAGTTACTGTCCGTGCAATCATTGGCCAATTGTTCATGTCAATCATTACAGCAGCAGCAATAATTGATTATGGTAATCAGTACATCAATACATGTTGATTATTACTGTTGTAATTTCACCTGGAGCAGCTCTATCACAACAGAATTACTGAATACACTTTTTCAGGTCTTATCATTCACTAAAATTAAAGAGGACCTATGATGATTTGAATCTCCATTTAAAACACTTCCTTGTGGTCCAGATAATATCTGTTATTTAGTGGAAACGTTGCATACATTTTGCTCCAGAATCACTTTTATAACCCATTCTTTTGAGTCAGTCTGCAAGATGTTCGATTGTGGAAGCGTTACTGGATTGCAAATGAAACCATGCGCCACCTTCCCCAAAAGTATCACATCTGTGGTCCCTTCCAGGGTTTCACGTTGTACCCATTGGGTTGAGTTTTTTCTTGCCCTGATGTGGTATCTGAGCCGAGGATGTCGTTGTGGCTTGTGCAGCCTTTTGAGACATTTGTGATTAAGGGCTATATAAGTAATCTTTGATTGATTTATTGATGTATCTTTTGAAAATGTACAATGTTTAAATATATATCTTGAAGTCGTCACCGCTATTCTTTTTTCAGACACGGTTAAAAATAAACAAAACTTCATAAACATTATATACCGCAGATTCACCCGGTCACAACATTAGATACACCTGCACGGTTGCTAATCGATTCAGACTGTATAAAAAAAATTGTTTTTTGTAACGGCATGTCGCACTTCTGTGTTATTATGCGCATGCCATGTTTAGGTGAAATATAATACTTCATTATAACTTTTTTTTGTGTTTCCTGCCTGAAGCAGAGGGATCCAAAACTGTGTGCACACTCACGCCAAATTGCTTGAACCGTATGTGTTGACACTTTGGTATTGTAGAACACGAGTATCCAACATTGTAACAACATTTCAAATTCAGAAAAGACTTAATTCATCATAGTTTAAGCATGTATCACTCTTCTCAAAGAGCAGCGGGTCTTACTATGACCCCTCACCCTCCCAAACACTCACAGCCGTGACATAAAGAAGCACAAAAAGAGTGACAGAATACAGTCATTAGGCGTGTAAAAAACATTTTTTTTCCCGAATGACTCACGATTTTTATTTGTAACAATTCTTAATCGCAAAAAAACAATCTAAAATCGATTTGAAAAATAAAAAAAAGATATGTAGTATTTTTTTTACAAAATATGTCCTGTCCAGCTCATTTAATAAATGTTTGTGTACGATTTTGTCAAGCAAAATCAGTTTTTTAAGTAATATACAAATGTATAACAGCTGTTTATTTATTTTATGGAGGAATGTAGTTCATCATAGAACTGGCACCCAACGTTATAAAAAAAGTAGTGATTTTGAATCGACAACCGATTGAATCATTACTCCCAAGAATCGAATCAAATCATGTGGTGCCCAAAGATTTACAGCTCTAACAGTTAATTTGTATTTATAAACATATTTGTTAAATTTTTGTATATGTTTTGCTTACATGCCTCATTGCCAATTATGCAAATTAGACAATGACTGCATCCTCTTCTCTTGGATCCAAACAGAAAATTTAACTTTTGTGTTTTTCCCTTTACACACCAACAGAGACTTAGTCCTATACCATGTCAATAAAAACAGCTATTATAATCTTTGAATACAGTAATAGTTCAACCTTATTTGAAACAAAAATTGGAAACATTTGCGCTTTGGTTCTATGGTTATGATTTGAGTTTATTTCGAACATGCATACAATTACAACATTATACATTACAATTTCCAGTTTTTCTTTTAAACATGTTCGGAAAAGATTAGGAAGAAGCAGAGCTTATTTCATCCAAACCCTTTTCCATTTCATAGCAATTGCTAACACTTTTGTTCACTTCCTGTTCTTAATTTGTTCACAATTTACTCCATAAATACTACAATTCAGAAAACAATTATAATAAATAAATGAATTAATAAATAAAAAATAGTGAAGTAAGTTTTATTTAATATAGTGAGATGATTAAAATTATTAATAAGTTGAAAATGTTTATCATGAACCTTCTTCTTTGTAATTTGTAAACACTTTGAGTTGGAACAGTTTCTTAAACGGCATCATATTAGTACATTGTTTGACTTCTTCCCTTTATCTAATCCATAATTTAATTCAACATGATGATATACTAAAGGTTTGAAATATAGTATGTGCATACAAATGTTTTAAGTCACATTTAGAAGAATATTAAATGTGTCATGGACAGATTTAGAAACAAACACACATTTTAGAAAAGGATGAATTGTAAAAAACTACTACTTAACACAATTGAAAAACAAAAAGTGAAATATTTTGGCCATGCAAACAAAAAGGTGGTATAAATGACAGCTGAAAGGAAGCAAAATAGATGAAACGAGAGGAAGAGGAAGGCCCAGAGCTACATGGACTACCAACATCAAAGACTGAACAAACTCAATTACGGTACTGTGAAGTTGTCAGAAAGGAACAAAAGCATAAGGAATTTGAAAAAAGAAGACGAAAATGAAAAAAAGGATTCAACCTTCGGATGACGACAGTAATAGTAATAGTTAACACAATGCACACAATGTTTTCACGTTGAAGCTTTTCCTACCTCATTTAGGACAGTTATAAGAGCCAAGGATAACTGCCTGACTTGTTGGGAGTCTCCTTGCTCCAGCAGTTGTTTCAGTTTGCTGTCAGTCAGCTCTGCCAGCCAGTGAGGAAGACTTGTGTACTCAGATGGTGGATCTGGCAGCTCCACCTCAATGGATCTGTACACAAAGTATTATTGTAGATAATGCTATTTTATGCATCATTTATTGATGGTCATATATGTTCTAAATATGAGTATATGGATAACTATGCCCTTAAAGGGGAACTGCACTTTTTTGGAATTTTGCTTATCGTTCACAATTCTTATGTAGGACAAGAACATGTATGTTTTCCTTTTTTTATGCATTCTTATGAATAAATAAATGCGATCAAAAGTCTGGTTACAATGGAGCCTATGGGAGTCGCTCTATTCTTCCTATAAAGCCCTTAAAAACATCCAAACACCTCCATCAATGTTTTATATACATGCTGTAAGTATATATGTAATGTAGTAACATGCAAATTTATAACATGTAATATTTACGTATTTTGATCATCTTAAGCATGCGGCAGCGCATTCATTAAAAAAACGCAACTCAACGTTTGCTTTTTCCTCCGACAACATCACTGATTACTACTCACTGCAGACTTCATGAGAGCCAACAAACATAATAAAACATCATTTACTGTACATTGTCTGCTTTCACTAGGATGCCAATTGCTAGGATGTTGTTATATTCCCGTTTAGATGAAGAATGACTCATAATCCTTGCAAAAAACAAAGGGTGGTGGAACTTAGCGTATTTTCGTGTCTTTTTCGCCACTTCTGGGTCTAAATTGGATGCCAGAGTTGACCAACTTGTTGGATTATGTCCTCATCCGCCTGCTATCAAGGTGAGAGGCATTATTTAGGATCTAGAATAAACTTTGACTATCTGAGGTGATAAAGTGTAAACAAGTTTGTTGCTGTAGCAGCAACAAGCTTGTTTGCTCTTTGTGATAATGTTCCGCTAAATATAGTTTGTCTGTGTTAGAACTTATAATAACAATATCAATAATACGTGATTAAAATTCAGTTGACAAAATAAAAATGGGAGTATTGTGGCATTTTTTGGATGGTTATTTCAAGGGCTTTATGGCCGAAATAGAGGACCTCCAAATAACTCAATTGCAAGCAGACTTTTATTTATGTTTATTTACGAGTTATAATGCATTAAAAAAAAACATCTGTCTTTTTGTCTCTCATAAAGATTGTGAACGATGCGCAAAATTCCAAAAAAGTACAGTTCCCTTTAATAAAATAAAATAATTACTTGTTAAGGGCAGTTATTGCTGCACCCTGAAGGTCCTCTACTGTGATGGAAACAGCAACACGGTGTCGGGCCGAGCTGAAGCCTGGCGGAAGAAAGGCGGAATGCTCCGGACTGCTGCCTTTGTACACGCAGAACTCTTCGCAGTAGTCTTCTCTGCAGCGTGTCACCAACAAACTGTAGAGTAAAGGTGTCTCTGAGATGCCCCGATCTCTGTATCCTGGAGGAGAGCAGGAAGGAGGATGTTAGCAGGACATGTTTAAATAAATTGTCAAAAATGTAAGAAAATATAGACAGAAACAACTTCATAAAAACTGTCTAAGAGCTCTCAAGTTATTCTACACCAGGTATATTCAGCGAAACAGTTTTGGGTACCACATTTCCAGAAAGTTAAGGACTATCAGTCTTATTTTGCTCACTATTAGTCTTATTTTGTATATTCCGGGGAACCTACAGTAGATTTGATTTTGGTCTCTTCATCTTGTCAGAGTTAGAGGAGCACCCTGCTAATTTTAAAGGGGAACTCCACTATTTTTTTAAATGTTGCCTATCGTTCACAATCATTATGAAGAACATGACGATGGATGTTTTTTGTTTTTTTTGCATTCTATCTTGTAAATAAACGTAAAAAAAAATCCGCTTCCAGTGCAGCCAACAATACTCCATTTACATTTTGTGAGTTAAATAGTAACTAAGTATTAGCGATATTGTTTTTATAAGTGCTAACGCAGCAAATGCCATGATCACGAGCTTGTGTCTTTATTTTAAAATGATTGACTGGTGAGCTGTTTTATCACTTCCTTGCTCCCTGGAAGTTTATTGTAGATCATAAATCATGCCTCTCACCTTGATAGAAGAAGGACGAGGACGTATTCCGGAAAATTGGTACACTTTAACAGCCAATTTAGAAATGGCGAGAACAACACGAAAAGACGCTTAGATCCCCCCTCTTGTCTTCGTGAGGTTTATAAGTAATTTTTCATCTAAACGGGACAATATCAACATCCTAGCAGCAGTGATGGGCAAGCTACTTGGAAAATGTAGTAAGCTAAGTTACAAGTTACTCTCGATTAAATGTAGTTAAGCTACAGGGTAAGCTATATCTGGAGAATTGTAGCAAGCTACACTACAAGCTACACGGCAATAATAGCTTGCTACATCAACGTTTAACAGCATTAATATCTATGGGCCCACATGTATAATATAATTGTTAATATAAATGAGAGTGTACAAATGGACCCAATAAGGGTTCATTACTATTAACTATATGTCATTTAGCTGGGGACACCCTACACCTACTTCTAGGGGTCTGGCCCCAAACCCCAGTGTATGTATTTATTCAGTTTGCCTTTTCTTTGGCCCACCCCTATACTGTTATTATTTTTTTCTACCTCCAGTAAAAAAAACAGCATCTATCTATATCTTGATAAAAAAACAATGACTTGTGTGTTGTGTGTGTTGTTTGGAAACAGTTGATAATGGTTACGTGCAGTAAAACCTTTCATTAACTCAATTCACCTTAATGTGTGTTTCTAAATTTGTGTTGGACGTCTTAGATGAAGAGAGCTTTTTATGATTTTGGTTTACAGAGTAAACAAGTAAACACTAAGGTTTTGGCCATTGTTTTTTCTAAATGCATACATTTGTCTAAATATGGCCAAGGATACACATTATTGTGGGTTTTCCTGCACGTCAGGATGCTTTTCGTCGACTATAGCTCCACCTTCAATACCATCATTCCAGACATCCTGGTCACCAAACTGCTGGACTTAGGCCTCCCCACACCCACCTGTCTTTGGATTAAGGACTTCCTGACCAACCGACCTCAGACAGTGAAACTCGGCCCCCATCTCTCCTCCTCCCGCACACTCAGCATCGGCTCTCTACAGGGCTGTGTGCTGAGCCCTTTGCTGTATTCCCTCTACACCCATGACTGTAGTCCAACCCACCCGGAGAACACCATCATCAAATTTGCCGATGACACAACGGTGGTGGGTCCCATTTCAGGGGGGGATGAGTCTGCATACAGAGATGAGGTCCTGAAACTATCAGCGTGGTGTTCAGTGAATAATCTGGCACTGAACACCACAAAAACCAAGGAACTCATCTTTGACTTCAGGAAAAACACTGCAAACCCCGCCCCCCTCTACATCAACGGTGAGGAGGTGGAGAGAGTCAGCTCCTTCAAGTTCCTCGGCACCCTCATATCTGCTGACCTCTCCTGGACCCAAAATACAACTGCGGTCATCCGGAAGGCCCAGCGGAGACTCCACTTCCTGAGGGTGCTGAGGAAAAACAGACTGGAGAGGCAGCTGATGGTGACCTTCTATCGCTTGGCTGTCGAGAGCCTGCTGACGTACTGCATAACAGTGTGGTACGCCAGCTCCACTGAAGCAGACAAAAAGGCGATTCAGAGGGTCATAAAGTCTGCACAAAAAATCATCGGCTGCCCCCTCCCCTCCCTGAAGGATTTACAGAACTCCCTCTGTCTCAACAGAGCAAAAAGCATCACCAAGGACAGCACACACCCTGGCTTCCACCTGTTCGACCTGCTACCATCGGGCAGGCGCTACAGGTGCATCAGAGCCAGAACAAACAGACTCAGAGACAGCTTCTTTCCCAGAGCTGTCACCACATTGAACTCTCACTTATAATAATAATTCACCCCTATACAATATCCTACCCTAATACCCTACTGTGCAATATTACCCTTCGAGTGCAATACGTCCGACACTGATTGCTATTTATTACTCCGGTACTCTTGTCCTGTTCTGTATATTGTACAGTATCTTGTATTTCTACAGTGTTTTGTATAATGAACAGGATTACTTATTATTTGTATTGGATAGTAGTCTGTTTATTTCAATTGTTAGTTTTGTTCTTTATTACCGGTTGTGTAATTTATTTTTACCCCATATTTGTTCCCACTACCGCACCTTAAATTGGAGTCCTTAATCTCGTAATATGCAAATATAATGACAATAAAGTCCATTCTATTCTATTCTATCTTCATTACTAAAGGAAAAATCTAATTTGCGAGAGAGAATTCCTTTGCTATTTCTAAGTATGTATTTTTTTTTGAGACATCAGGTTGAAGCATCCCTTTGTCTCTGACTCCCTCGTCGTCATGTGACATGAGTGCGTGTCTGTTATGATTTTTTTCTTACTCGTTTCGATGACCCGCCTTATCTTGCCTCTGATTGGCCAGTCTGTAATGTTTCACCCTAACCTTAGCCAATTGTGACTCATCATACAAACACCAACCAATCCTCATGCCATTTCTACGTATGTATGGATGCCCTTGTTCATCCAGGTCATTGTATTTTCTCCATATTTTTTAGCCTGGTTTTGCAGTCCATTTTCTCTCTTTGTAGCTTTTAGCTTTGATGTAAGCTACCTTGCTACATGGCTCTAAAAGTAGCAAAGCTACAAGAAAAGCTCCTTGTTAAAAAAGTAGCTAAGCTACCGCCAAGCTATTGGAAAATGTAGTTTAGCTACATGTAGCTTGTTGCTGCCCATCACTGCCTAGCAGTTGGCATCCTAATGACAGCAGACATTGTACAGTGGTTGATGTAATATTATGTGTGTTGTCTCTCATGGAGCCTGCAGTGAGTTGTAATCAGTGATGTTGAAAAAAAAAAGCGAAAGTCGTGATAAGTTTTTGAAATTAATTAATCAAAGTGAGCAAATTACATGAATATTAAATGTAATTATATATGTGCCTGTTACTACATTACACATATACTTACAGCATTTTTTTGTTGCCCTGATGTGGGATCAGAGCCGAGGATGTCGTTGTGGCTTGTGCAGCCCTTTGAGACACTTGTGATTAAGGGCTATATAAATAAACTTTGATTGATCGATGTATATAAATCCTAAATGGAGGTATTTGGACATTTTTAAGAGTTTTTTAGGCTGAATAGAGCAACTCCCATAGGCTCCATGGTAAATGGACTTTTGATCACATATATTTATTATTTAGAATGCATTAAAAAATTAAAACTTATGGGTTTTTGTCTTCCATAAGGATTGTGAATGATACGCAAAATTCCAAAAAAAGTGCAGTTCCACTCTAAAGACCTTCTGTAAAAAAAAGCTAGTCAAAGCTTATCTCTATGACAACACTCTATTTTTTTTAAATGAATTTGCGCAAAAATTGTGAGTCTCTCACAAGTTTTTTGAACTGAACTTGCCAGTCGAATAGCCCAAATGATGAAAAAGAGAGGACCTAAAATGGAACCTTGTGGAACACCACTAGTATAACTAAAGAAGTTGAACAAAATAATTTGTCGGGGAATTTGCTGCAAACGTGATTTTAACTGAAGTTGGAAGTTGGTATGGTGTCATTCCTGGTCTGGATTTGGCCCACAGACAATTTGAATAGCCCTGTTCTACAATAAACACATCCAACCTTGCATCTTGCAAGTCAAAATGTCTTCTTTAGTTAATGACGAATGAAACGATTAGTGATAATTGTGTATCAATAGTATACCGTACCTGAGCAGTTGAAGTGTACTCTCTCCAGCAGTGTTCGAATCCTCCAACCTCCACCGTCTCCGTCACCATTATTCCTTTCCGCCTCCCCTGCCGCTCTCAGGTGACACTCCCCACCAGCCGGCGGCATGTTGTGGTGCAGGGTAATGGAGGCGGCGCCGTCGTCGTCTAGCGTGTCGTCGGTTACATGCAGGGTGAAGATGTAGGAGTCTCCATGGAGAAGGACACCCTGTCGCAGCACTAGATTCATGCCGTCGCTCCCTGTTGTCGTCGAGGAGGAGTCCAGGATCAGGGTCTCGTTCTGCGAAGTTACAGCAGTCCATCTCTGAAAAGGAGACAGAGAGTTGTTTGAAAACGCAAGTGTCACGTTGGAGTGTAGATAATTTTCCATTGTTCCAACTTTCATTCTATCCACATGAGACAAGAGAGACAAGAAGTCTCAAGACTTCTGCTATACTACATAAACAAATCCAGCTGGTAGACACACTTGAGCACCAAATGAGTCAACTACTCAGACTGTTTTTCTGTTTTTGGACATTACTTATTCTCCCTGGCTCCACTTGACAATGACCTCAGTCTCATACCCACTTACTAATACCTGCACCATAAAAGTAGCAAAAGATGGAGGGAGAGTAGGAGGAAGACTCTGGAAATAATGATCTCATTGGTGTCTGTGTGGAACAGTGACCTCACCTCTCAGTCATAGTGGGAGTTAAAATTGATTGTGTGTCCCAGAGTGGTTTGTGTGTGTTTACCCCGCGATGAAAGCCCTGGCAGTTTGTGCAGGTTCCTTTGAGGTAGACATACGAGTTCTGGCTGACTTCGTAGATGGACTGGGCCCTACAGGACACACACTCCAGATATACCATAGGGATGTGGCCGCTCTGGACGAGCACCTGCCAAAGATACACAAACATCAAACCTTTGCACAGCCGTAAATGGGTTAAAAATTGAAGTGCAGGTCACAATACGATATTTTATAGTATTATTTTGCTTATTTTTCTTTGAACATTTTTATAGCCCCAGCTGTACTACCTTAAATTCCACATGGCAATTTTTATCAGGAGATTTACAACAAAGCTTTGACAATCGATGTGTAATAATGACTAGAATTTTCCAACATTAGGTCAACAATTATTTTTTTTTACAAGCATCTCTTCTTCTTTAGTGAACAAATTCATTATTCTAAGTAGACAAACTAATGTTTAGTTAACCTGCACAGCACACACTTGATGATTGCTCTTTTGTAATTGTCAGGATGCCTTGATGATACATGACTCACATAAGAAAATACCTGTGTTTTTAAACATATGCACAAAGTAAGACAATATGATGAAAGTTGTAAAAAGGACACAGCTGCAAAAAAGCAATCAAATATAACTTTAACCCCAGCTATTGCCTGTGTCCAACAAAAAAAAAGTACAGTAGGAAGGGGATTCATATGGACCCATTCGTTGCGACATACCTGACACATGAAACGTGGCGAATTGGGGAATGGCACAGACAGTTGTTGGGTATCTTAAAATGAGTTTTGTGGCAATTCCAAATTTGACCACAGTATCATTTGAAATCTAGGAACGCATTCAAAATGGAACATCTTGCAGGCAGCCTCAAAAACCGGGTTATAAATGTGACTGTGCAGCAAAATGTACACTAAGCATATCTAATATATATTAGGTAGACCACAAGGAAGTTTTTAAAATGTATATTACAATCATCATAAATCCCCTTTAATCTGTGTACTAAATGGTGAATGTGCTTGTCTTAATTTTAACATCAACTTGCAGAGAGACTGGAGATGTAAAATTACCGGTAGCCATTGGTTATAATCTCACATATTTATTTACATGTCAAATTTTTATGAATATGTTTTGTCCTTTTTTAAATTGACTACATCTAAAAATCTACAATAGACTGTATGCAAATATATTGGATACACAATCTGTTCCGTTAACCTTCATTGCTTTATAATTTTGAGACTGGCATTTCATTATTGGCCGCTAACTTTTAAAGGATGCAAGCTTTGCTTTACAGCAAGAACCACCAACTGGGAATATGTTTTCAGAAGTTCGAGGGGGTTCACTGTACACTCACAGTTTGTGTGGTGGATTCTGGGGTCATTCCGTCTTTGCTTATAGCCAGTTTGAAAGTGTATTCCACATCTGCCTCCAACTCAGCGCCAGAGATTCCCAGTACGGGACCATTGGAGCCCAAGCCAAAATTTAGGCTGGAGCAGTGCTTGGGACCCTGCAACAAGAGATTAGGGTGGAAATGTAATTCAGTGTTCCAAAAACTCTTACGATTGTATGCAACTCTATCAAGGAATGTTTACAGAGTGTAGTCACACAGGAGAAAGAAGTCAACAACATTTATGATGAAGTCTTATGAAAGTGTAGCAAGACGGAGACATTGTCATTTGGAATGAATCAGTATTAAAAGCATCACTGCGCAGAACGTCAATGATCCGAGACTCTTCACTTCGTGTGACTGTGTGATTGAAGTGTAATGGTCAGGGTAGGGAGCCAAGTGCCAGCTGTGAAAGGCTGAGTTGATCATTTAACAGTTGCATAACCCAATGCCTGCCTGTTTAGAACGGCAGCACACACACATTTATACACACACTAACACACACACATGCGCTGGACACACCCATCCTACTGGGTCTTATTTTGTGGTCTACTGAGAGAATACACTCCTACCTAGACGTGGTGAGTGTGAAAAACAGTAAACGATTTCACACACGCTCTACATCCAAACACAAAAACTTGCAACGTGTTCCAAACATGTAAATTCCTCTTCACTTCATTTGGTGCTTACAACCAGATGAGCATTATATAACTTTTCCACAGCACAAAAAGGAGTACCGAACTAGAGTACGTCTTATGAATTCATTGTCAAATATGTTTTTTTGTGGAACTTTTACATTTTCACTCGATTAATGTACCAGAATAATGGAAAAACAAGTTGCCTCTATATTTAAGCTATTATTATTTATATCTGATTTATGACACCAAAAGACTTACAGAGGTTGTGAGTAAATAGATATGATCATAATATTATTTTATTATCACAAAGATTTCCGAGCTTTTTAAATTAGTTTAGTCTAGTCTTTATTTGAAGGGACAACGCACAGAAACATTAAGATCAAAGACAGATATGTTCTGTACCAGATTATAGCTTAATAGCTAATTTCCATCTGCAGTCCCTAGCTACCTAAATTAAAGAGATACAAAAATCATGCAATAAAATATATAATATAATACATAATATAGCATGTAATCAAATTAAGAAAAGTCATAAAATGCCCTTTCATTGACACATACTTAATATACAATACAACCACACCTCATTTACATCATCACACAAAGACAATACATGCTCTTGTTCACATCTTTCATCATCTGTAAAAACAACCATGATTTTAACAGACACACCTCACAGCTTACAACAAAATGTTCTCATGCATTAATATAATACACATTAAGTTGACATGTCAAACATAGTGTCCACCGCAGTGACCGTGTGAGCAGCTTTGATTGCTCCAAAGCCACTTTTTAACTTAAATTGTGAATGAAGAGTAATCTGTTAGACTTTGCAAGTTTGTTGTGAGGTCATTCCATTCCTTTATCGCTTTATATGAAAAGGCTGATTGTGCAAAAGATGTTTTACATCTGGGTACGGTACACTACCCCCTGGTGGAGGCTCGTGTGTTTCTAGTTGTCACAGCAGATGTAAACTGGACAAAGTGCTTAAGTGGCGCTGGTGCAGTGTTGTTTAGGATTCGATGGGCCATTCGTATTGATGCTAATCTTTGAATGTTAGCAAAATTTAACAGTCTTTTTGAGAGGATAATGAGCAAGCCAGTCACGTGATCATGGCAGGAGGAACCACAGATCTCCCTACCCATCAACAATGCTAATCACGCGACTTTGTAAGAGCCAATAACAATTTTTTGGGGAAAAAATTAAGCTGGACAAAGTGTCTGGGGAGAGGGAAGTCTTGGCTTCCCTGCTTAGGCTGCTGCCCCTGCGACCCGACCTCGGATAAGTGGAAGAAGATGGATGGATGATCCAGAATTTTATATTTTTGAGCCTGAACACAAAGTAGATGAGCAATATGTTTTACAAACCAAGTGCTAAACGGATGCAGCTTTATTGAAACACTCCAGCATCAGCAGCATTACTAGGTGCTAAACATACAAATTAGTCATAATAAATTATAATAAAACAAACACTTGCTGTACAATGTCATCTCTCCATGGGATGCATAGCCAACGGAAGGGTCGCTCACATACTCCCGTTTAGATGAAGAATTTTCAACGATTTTGAATGCATAAAAAAGCCAAACATATATGTTCTCGTCTTACATAAGGACTGTGAATAATACCACATCTCTTTCCAATTTTTGCATATTTCCAGTATGACTGATGTGATGGTATGTTCAGAGTTCAGAAGCGGGGCTCCAGTGACTTCATCCAACTACGAATCTACAGAAATTGCAGAATATGTTCGGAACGAAATATTCAAAATGGGCGACTCAATTTGTGGCATTTTTTGATTTTTTGACGGTTATTTAACTACTATGCTGATTTTAAGTACAATTGGATATGGTTTAATGGATACAATAAAACACAATTAAGCATGTCAAGTCAACTTGATTTTCCATTAATACTGCTACTTTAAAGTCAAATGTGGAGAACAGTAAAATCAAGAATAAAAGCACTACCCAACGTGCAAATGCAAAAAAGTAAAATATTTGTATAGCTTTTTTTCTTTTTTTTATGAATATTTCTACATTAATAAATTAAATGTATTATTAGGCCTAAAACCACTTTTTTTAGGTAACACACTGTGCTACAGTATTTTCAAAATACTGTGTAAAAAATTGCATGCATGTCCTCACCTTTGAGGTGCTTTGGCACTCCCAGTGGTAGTGGAGTAGTGACTGGTTGTCAGGGTCCATATTGGGGTCGTAGGACTGTTCTGCACTGAGCTGGAGGTCCTGAGTCCTCGACCACACCCTATAGGTACCACCTTCTATGATGGGCATGAGCCTGTCAGAACAACAGAGGTATGTAATTGTTTCCTGGTTCAGTAGGCTAACACTTTATTAGTAAAGGGCTTCTTGGTTCATTAAACTGGTTTGCTGTAATGAATCAAACTTGTTAAATAAACAGAATGTCAATATCTTGGCAAAACATTAAAAACAAATTTGTAGGTTTGGATCCTAGAGAGGAACCCAATTTGAAATTTGTGTCTTAAGCTGAAAATCCTTGAAAAACCTTGCTTTTGACCCAATCAAATTTTTACAAATATCAAAAATCTTCTAACCCAGGCTTTTAAAAATCTATGACATAAAAATTATGTGTCAGAGCGATATGGCCTAGAAAATTGCAAAATATATTGCAACCTTCTGCAATAATGATAGATATCATTAGATATGTTTTGGTATGTAAATGATAATAGAACCATTTCAAAAGATTACAAAGGCTCCTAATTTAACTGCTGACCTATGCGGTAACATATTGCGTAATTTGCCGTTGTTTTATTTTCTCAAAACTCTTATTAATCTACTAACTGTATACCACTTTCTGTTGTAACATGGCTGTATCTACATGTCTGTTAAAATGTAATAAACACTTATTGTTCTGTTGTTTGGATACTTTACATTAGTTTTAGGGGATACTAGAAATTTGGGTATCGATTCAATACCAAATAGACAAAAACAGAGTACGGCAGAATACTAATTTTTAAATACTAAATAATATTTAGGTATTTAAATGACTTCACACTGGCTCTGATTTAAATCCTTTGATGTTTGCCCTAAAGCCCTCCTGTGCCCAGTGACTTATTTTCCCAGTTTGTTAACAATAACAAAAACAACAAAATATTTTTTGATGATAAAAAATATCGATACAACCACTCTAGTATCGACTGTATAATGATATTATATAGTGTTACTGTTGATATTTGTATCAATTCGCACACCTTTGTTTACATTTAAGAACTCTATCCTCCAACTGTGTGTAAGGTAGCATTTTTCGCTATTCCTCGTACTCCAGGGATGACACTTGTAAGAAACATTGTTTATTTGCCGCCATAGAGGCGAGGATTGCTGACTTAGAAATGGGGCGACGTTAGTCGCTAGCAAGAATGTAACAGTATGTAGGGGACGGGTCTGTTTGCATGTTGCTATTAAAGTTGCAGGACACAGCTTGAATGTGTCATCAATATGCATTATCACAATATAACGTTACAATTAAAAGCTCTATCCTCGGCTAAATTTATATTATTTATATCGTCTATATCGAGCAACCCTAATGTGGAGTCACCTTCACTGCTACGGTAGTGCTATAACCTGCAGCTTTAATAACATCTCAGCTTCAGTATATTAGAGAAAGTGAACTCATAAATGTAAATTAACCTGAAGTCATTCCTTCACTCTGACAAAATAGATTTATAAAACACCAGTGTTTATCAGCCATGCATGAGTTACATGAAGACCCTTTAAACAAAATTGCATAAGGTGGTATAAAACATGTTCTCCACAGACCTTGCTGCCATGACGCCAAGTTGCAAACAGGCTGCCTTCCTTAATGGGACGCCTTCATATGACAAAGAAAACACCAAAGTGTAGTTCCCTGTAGCCAGTGCCATTTTGGGCAGCGACAGCTGTAGCCGCCGCACATCCACCTCCACCGGTAGGGGAATGACTGCATTAAGTAATGGCTGGGAGGGATGAGCCAGGACTCCAAACGGAAAAAGGGGGTCATTATCACAAGACGGCGTTGAGAGTATTTGCCATAAGTACTGTGCCCCATAGATTGCACAGCCTTTTAGGTCTACAGTGGCCTCCACAAAAGTGGGCTGAGATCTCCAGATGGCGAGACGGGGGGCTTGAACCACCTGAATCTCTGGCTCCTCGCACTCCAAGACGCTGATGTTTACTTCCACTTGGGCCAAAACCCAACTCACCAGATTACTGCAGTTCACCTGGCAAAGTGAAAAACAAACTGGTGAATACAAATACTACAAAGAACTCAAACTTCCCTAAAGATCAGTGACTATCTATGCAACAAACATACTTGCACCATGTAGTTTCCTGGGTCGCTGTACTCATAACCCACGGTTGTAGTGTTGGTATGAACTGGAGAAGAACCATCATTAAATTCCCACAAGCACTCCACAGGATTTGACCTGGGTGTGACAAAAGCTACCAGCGTGATAGTCTTATTAACCAAAGTGTCCTGAGGTGTTGCATAAAGAACTGCATTCGTCAGCAGATTCTGCACCAGAATATGCTTGGTGATGTTCTGAGCATGCAGCGCATTGAAGGCCCTCAGGTAAATGGTTAATAAACCTGCTTCTTCTGGTATGTAGGCCACCTGGGATTGTGTGAAGAGACAGTGAGAAACATCACTATTTGCATACCTCATAGCTGGAATTAATATGACAAATTATAGTCATATCTATGAGGACAAACATCTCCTGTAATCTTACCTCTTTGCCAATATGTGAGGTCTTGTGGAAGTGGTGCAGGTCAAAGGTCCAGAGAAAGCTAACAGGTTTACCCGTCAGGATGTTGGCTGTAAATAACCTTTTCACACCTACAGGGATTGCTATGCAGCTTCCTTGGATGGACAGTCCACGTAGAGGCTCCATCACCTCAACCTGTAGGTGTCGCCTCTTAGAACTTACCTAGAATATTAAATGACAACACATAAAAGTCTGGAAATAATTATATGAAAACAGAAGACTGTGATAATAAGGGGCAAGAGCATTATTTTGGGTATGCACCCAAGTAACGATTTATCCTTACCTGATTGTGAGCAGTGAGGTTCACCATGTAGGTGTCTACCCTGGTGAACACGTGCACATAGGTTTGGTTGAGTTGTGGGGTAACGGTGGCATCTCCGCTGATGCTGAGGGTCAGGCGAACATCTGAGCCTGCTGCCATAGAAATGGTGAACTCCACCTTCTCGCCAAGCACTGCTATCTTTTTACTAGCTTTCAGCTCTAGCCCCTGAATCTTGTCCTGAACAAAGAACTCCTTTAAAACCACTTGTCCACTGACATCATTGGTGGCATTCAGCATAGCGATGGCTGTCTTTGGCTCCTGAAAGACCACAGATGTTTTCTGTCCTGTTTTTGTGTTTCCATCAAACATCCATGCCCATGTCACATTGGTTCCTGTCACCACCTCCCCCTGAAGCATGACAGCGGCCCCAGTTGCTATGTAAATTTGCTCTGTCACATTGTTTGCTGTAAACCCAAGCCCAGAGATGACTTCCTGGACGCTGACCATCACAGACACAAGCTCAGAACTAACTTCATTGTAGACCTCCACAGTAACGTGATGTAGTCCAGGAATAGGAAAAGTGTGAGTCTTCCAGGGCTCGCTCCACTGCAGAGTATCTCCATTAACAAACCAGCGGTATTGCAGGTCTGAGCCCTCCAAAGTGGACACTGACAGATTAGTAGGAGCATTGACAGCAACAGGGTTTTTGCTGATCTGCAGATATACTCCTCCAGCTGGGTCTAGGAAGTGAATGGTCCTGTTGATAGACAGCTGGCCGAGGAGGTTAGCTGCTCGAAGAATGATCTCACATGGCCCCGGTGTGGAGAAATTCACCTCCACAGTCTTGCCACTTATGTTAAACCTTGAGTTGACAGGATCGAGCTCTCTGATGACATTCCAAGAAAAAGTCATGTTGGTTCCTTCTTTTAAGCCTGCATGAAAGTGGAGAACACGGTTTGTAGCAAAGCAACAACCATTCACTCCGACGCCCTGACCTATTCCCATCTCCTCTTCGGGTAAAATAAACAGTCCCTCCAGCTCACGCTGAACATACAGGAATATACTAGCTTGGGCCGTTCCTACGTCATTCTCCGCTGTCACGATGATGTTAAAAGTGCCAACAGAGCGGAAAGTGTAGAACATGGTGTGGGACCCTGGAATCGAGGTACATCGGTCACACAAGATCCAAGAAAAACGGACATCATCTCCCTCCACCATTTGAGCCTCAAAGTGGACTGAGGCATTGAGAGGAACATTTATCAGGCTTGCGTTGACTGTTAACCCACGAACTGGCGCGAGCACAGTGATGGGTAAAACGGTGTGATTCCTGCTGACTGAGTTGTTTGCTGTCAGTGTAATGTTGTAGTTTCCTGAAAAGTTGTAAGTGTAAGGCACACTGTGACCTGTAAACAAGTTCCCATTGCCAAAGTTCCAGGTGTGAGTGACATTAGAAGACAAGTTTGGGGTTCTGAAAAAATATGGTGCCCTAATTATCAAGTTATTGTACTTAGTCCCATTATGAAGAATAACAATGGGCCCGATTGGCATCTGAACCTCAACACGAACACTAGAATTACTTATGGAGATGTTATTTGAGACAGTTACTGTCACTACGTAAGGACCTGGATTTGAATATGTTGTCACGACATTCCCAGTGCCATGGATCATCACAGGTTCCTCTTCTGCACCAAAGTTCCACTGATAGTTGTAAGTAAACTCAGGGTCAGCTCTAACCTGCAAGAGAATCGCTTCACCGACAGCATAAAGTGTTTTCTCGAGGGTTAGGTTGATGCTGGTTAAAACTGGCTCCACACACACCCATCGAAAGAAGTTGGCCTTGTTGATCCCACTGGAAAGATTGAGAGAAAGGTGGTAGTTCCCGCTTGTCTTGTAGGTGTGCGACACTCGCGGATTTCCGAGGTGTGTCTCAGTAGGGCTTCCATCTCCAAAGCTCCATTTATAAAGATTGGATGATGCATTGCCAGACACCCATGTATTAAAATTGACCAGGGTTCTTTCTTGAACACATCCGGAAGGCTCCATCCTGACAACTTGGAAGACATAGACCTGCACAGTAAGGAGTGTCCATCCAGAGCTTACAGCATTTGCAGCAGTCACATTTACTGTGTAGTTGCCATCTTTCGGATAGCTGTGAGAGACGTGGGGTTCAGATGTCGTGTAGATGCTCCCATCACCCATAGAGAATGTCCATGTGATGTTGTTACCCGAAGCAAGGTGTGCTTTAACTGTAATAGGACTGTTAAGTTCTGTTGGAGAGGAGCTTTCAGCTGTTAAGTCTTCAATCTCATCGAATACAAAAATCTCAACACAGGCTTTGGTGTAGCTGATGGAGTTGTTTACGGACACGCACACATTGAATGCACCACTGTGTACGTATGTGTGTGCCACACGGCGACCCTGGGACTGAAAGGAACCGTCTCCAAAGTTCCAGTCGTAGTGAATGCCGTAGGGTGAGGGTAAAGGGTGAGCTTCAAAATCCGCTGATTTACCAGCGAGAAGAAGTAGTGGTTCCGTCTGTATATCGACATGAGTTAGGATGCTGTAGACGCTCATGTTGATGCTCTGACTGATGTTCTCATAACGATTGGAAACTGACACGAGTGCTGTGTATATTCCTGTAGAGAATAAATACATTTATGGTTAACATTAAGTGTAGAGCAGTAAAGAAGAGAACATAACAAATGTAATCATTAACCACAGGCTTCAATGAACATTATTGTTACCTGGCTGAGAGTAGATGTAAGTGATGTTGTTGCTGAGTAAGACTTTATTGGGCGAGTCTTGGCAAAAATATGATGGCGCGTAGGGAGGCTTGAATTCAAACTCTTTATATCCCCCGTCACCAAAAGACCATCTGCAGCAGGAACAAGGTAAAAAAAATTTAAAATATGAGCTTGAGAAAAAACTGCATTGATGACCATTTCATCTAAACACACATATGGTACAGTCAAATGTTAACTGGATAATTAGGAATTGCCTCTGACAGGGCAATGGAGGGTTTGGATATGGAAAAGTGGAAACTCAATAGGCCTGACTGGACAAAGTTGGGTAAGAATTAAGAAAAGAGTAGCCCACAATGAGGGCGGTAATGTGAAGAAGGGAGAAAATTAAATGTGGAAAAAAGGGGAAGACACCAAAGAAACAGGGCAGGGGAAATAGCTGAGTAGAAGGAAAAATCTGTGTCAGCAATCTATTTTAACCACATTGTTATTAAAAATACAAATCGAAGAACAGCAAAGAGCGATAAACAATGGCATGAAAATATCAATTTATCCATGAGTCCATGACTTTGGTATTCATACCTAAAGGTGGCCATAACAGCCATGTCTACAAGCACAGATGCAGTCAGTGTCTGAGTAGAGCCCTGAGGGACCACATCTGGAACACCCTTCACTGTGAGGTTTCTCATGGGCTGCAGACGGTCCACGGTGACGTTGAAATGCTCTGTGAGGCTGCTGATGTGGTTCATAGCCGTCACCTGGAAAAGATACCAAACTAGGTTTGAAGGCTGACTTGACTATAAGGCTGAATACATGCCACATGACTAAATTCCCCCGTGTGGCCCAGTTTGGCTACGTATCACGTCAGTATATGCAAGGAATCATTTTTTGATGAGGACTTGACTATATGTAGAACAACAAAAACGGAAAAGACTTAGATATTTGCCAATGTGACTGCAGTTCAAGCAACAGAACGGATATATCCTGTTATTCCGAAACAGTAGCATCCACACGTCTATCCAAGCAATGGTGGGCCATCAGGGCCAGCAAGGCCTTCTCTGCTGACCTAAAACAAATCATGATCAAAAAACGTACGATCATAATATAAATAATGATAAATGGGTTATACTTGTATAGCGCTTTTCTACCTTCAAGGTACTCAAAGCGCTTTGACAGTATTTCCACATTCACCCATTCACACACACATTCACACACTGATGGCGGGAGCTGCCATGCAAGGCGCTAACCAGCAGCCATCAGGAGCAAGGGTGAAGTGTCTTGCCCAAGGACACAATTGGACGTGACTAGGATGGTAGAAGGTGGGGATTGAACCCCTGTAACCAGCAACCCTCTGATTGCTGGCACGGCCACTGATGAAATAAAAATTAAATTACCTAAATTAAATTAATTTTTGTCAATTTATGAGATACATTGATACAAGTTAATTAAATTTATGAGATGAATTGATAAAAGTTAATTTCATTTTTAATTTACTAAATTATTAAATATATAAACATATTCATCTTATTCTCTTCATGTCATATTAGGCTCCGTCCATTGTTGCTGTTTTTTAAGTTAGAGTTTTTATCTAATCAGAATTCAGCAACTGCTGTTTCAGCGCTGTATGAAATCTCATCGAAGCCTTCTGACTCGACAAAGCGGCGGTCTGCGTAGTAAGTGAACGGTGCAAATACAGTTGATCAACAGTTGCAACAGCCAATCAGATTACAAGTTGATTGTAGTCGGCCCTGTAGATTGCCTTACGTAGAACCGCTGAACGTTGATAGAAAGGGATTTACTGTTGGAACTGAAACGCACAGATAAACTGTATAACCAAGTCATTTGAAGTATTCTTGAAGAAAGAAAGGAGAATGGATTCTGTGTTGAAATAGGTCTTTTGGGACAGCCGTTTTGGTAAGTGAAAATATTTTATTTCTAAATGTTTTCACGTTTTGTTATGTTTTTATAAATATTTTAATTTTGAGAGTACCAGGTATAGGTTTTAATTGCTGTAGTGGGTGTATTGATTTTTAAATGCACTGAAAATATCCCGTTTTGTACACTATTGAGGTGAGCAAGTGTGTTTCAGTTTAAGACCCTTCTTAAAACCCATTTTTATTCACTGGCTTTTAACCCAGCATGAGACTTTAAACTGTTTTTAACTTTTAACTTTTTTAACTGCTTTTTATCTAACAAAATTGTTCTTAGGGTAATTTTGTATTTGCTTTTTTAATGTGTATTTTACTTCTGTTTTAAATTTTATTTTTTAGTCTGTCCTTTGCCTTTATTTCTTTGTGGTGTACAGCCCTTTGTTTTTCAACTGTGGTTGTTTTTAAAGGGCTTTATAAATAAAGTTGGTATGGTATGGTATGGTATAGTATTTCTCCAGCCATGGTGATGTGGTGACATAAATTATGGTATTTTTGAGAGGTATTTATTAAAGTCGGACTAAGCAGGACATCACTGAAGGCCTAGGTGTCAAATGCACGGCCCGCCACTGTATCCAAGCAACCACTGAGAGAGGTGGAATATTAAAAAAGGAAATAGCTAACAGGTCATATTTCATGGGTTTAGAGTTAATATACAGTATGCAGTATAGTACAATATACAGTAAGGTAAAAATATATAAAGTAAATATAGATTTGATTACATAATATAGATAAATTAAATACAGTAAGATTTACGTTTGGACATACGTAAATGTATACTGTTTTTTTTAAACAGGTCATGTAACTGTGTTTCCATTAATAAGAATGTATAATTTTTTATTAATTTTTTTCCTGTCCAGCTACTCTGGCAAATCATATTGTTGATGTAGATGCCCATATTTGCTGTCCAGATTTACATTACAAAAGAGAAGTGTGGATACTTCTCTTTTTGCTTTATTTGTATTTGACTTTATTAAATTTGATTTATATTCATGTTTGGCGCAGCTGGACGGGAGCAGGAGGGAATAGGGGCGTGTGTTCTCTCGGGGAACATGCTTTTTTTGTCGTACCAGAATATGATGAAGCATATGTAGCACTTGGCTTCACTGTAACCACGGTGGGAGATGAGGAAAGACTGGTGTGTTGTTTCCTTTAATGTTAATAAGCTTAAAATATTATTCAGAGGTATAGTTGTAACCATTTTATAGTCAAATTATACTATTTATAGTCAAGGGTGATGGGTCAAATGCAGATAATAATTTCGCCACACCTAGTGTGTGTGTGACAATCATTGGTACTTTAACTTTTTAACTTAACAATGGAGAGTGAGGGGGGGAGGTGGGGGCATGCAATATTTATATAAGTCTATATACTTCCTAGGGGGGACGTAACAAGGAATATTTGACAAGCACTGCCCTAGAGGAACAACGTTAATATATGTTTGATGAAACGTGATTGTGTGCATGAGTGGATGTATGCAAATGTGCTTGTATATGTACAGTATTTGTATACTGTATGTTTGTACAGTGAATGCACGTATGAATGTATGCACCGTGAGTGTGTAGGTACGTACTGTATTTGTGTATGTATGTGGGAGCGTATGTGCCTATGTGCGTGGGTAAGTACCAATGTGTGTGTATGTATGAATAATTGTGTGTATGTGAGTATGTGAATTTGTATGTACAATATATTTCTCTCCCAGTGTGTGCGGGAGCCAAACTATGGCCTTAGCCACCCAGACAGCCCAACCCAAAACAGCAGGTGAGGTCCCCAGGGAACCAGGGACCACTGGCCCCACGCAGCCAGGCCGGCCAGCGACAGGAACCCCAGAGCAGAGAATGTATAAATAAAAGAATGGACAATAAGTACAAAAGAGTCTATAATTGATTAATGATGTGTTGTCAAAGTAATAATTAACAATTGTAACTATATTAACAAAAAAAGGTTAAAAAAAAAATCTTACTGTGTGTAGCAGCTGCTGTACACTTTGAATGTGAATCATGACGACTGTATTTAAACTACACTGCCACCGCATAATAGATTATCAATCAAAGAACAAACTAATATCCGTAAATGTCTGAATTCAACAGAGAGCTATTTCAGTTGTCTTTGAAAAGGCAGAACTTTTGAACCGTTTCTTGTATTGTATCTCTAGTCATGTTGCTATTGAGAGTACATGAACAGGACGTGTAAGTAAACTCACTGTGAGCTTGTAGACTGCAGCATGCTGGTAGATCACATTGAGGACGGTGTTGTAATACGTGAAGTAGGGCTTGTCGTCAACTGTCCATTTGAACGTGGGATTGGAGCCTTCAAGCACTGATGCTGTGTAGCTCTATAGGAAATACATTTTAAAGAGGCCAGTAAAACGTCTGTATAATATTATACATGAACACTCAACATAATATTATAATACAGTAATGAAGATAAAATTAAATGAAAAAACACACCACAACTGACTCCATGAGGACTCTGTGAGCTGGGAAAGGCTGGACCACGAGTCCTCTTAAAGGTTCTTCCAGGTGAACAATCACAGTCAAGTTGGACTCTGTTACATTATTATGAGCGTCTATCTCCACCTGTATTGGACCATTCTGCTCCACTGCCAGCAAGTTTAGATCCAGTGCTGCATATAGACTTGGTTCTGCCACCTCAATCCCCGAATGAGATACATGCTTGCAGAGTGTGGGACTGGAAGCAAAATTTGAGGGACAGTCCGGCTGAAAGGTCACGCTGTAATTACTTCCTCGTTGAGCTGCTCTTGTGATGTATCGGGACTGCACATGGAGCAGCAGCTGAGTATTGTTGGGCTGCAGGTAGAGGCTGCCATTGCAGAGCGGTGGATGCAAAATTGTTAGGCCTAATGGAGGCACCACATGCAGTAAGCATGATGCTGAGGCTGGATATAATGGTGCAGCAGAGGTCACCTGGAAGTATTAAGTTATTAAGTTAGAGGTTGTCTCATTAATTTCAGAGCACATTTGTACAGACAGAAAAATCAATACAGAAATGTACATATTTGTTAGTTATTTTGTGTCTAATGTTGGTATTCAAAAAATGTTCACTGAACATTTTCCATGTTCGATATGGGTCATTGCATGCTGGGATATGACATACTTTTACGCTTACCTGCAGAGTGTAGAGTCCAGGCTGGGCAAGGCCGGCGGAAAGCTCTGCTCCCTGCAGCGGGATCTTGCTGTGCCCCACATAGAGCACCCTTACTGGGCACACCACATCCTCCAGCCAGCTTGCTTCACCAGTCTTAAGTGGTGCCTCCAGGTCAAGATGGGGCTGTGGGTCAACACCGTGGCTAGCTGATGGTCTGCTTGAGTTCATCAAAATTCGCTCAGAATTGTTGAGGACCAAAACAGACTGTCGCCAGAGTGAACTGGGGGCAGACTGGCAGCGCAGAAGGGAGGCTGGGCCTGCATCATGTTGCAGGGCAATGACATCACCAGGGGAAACCAAAAGATCTTCTAACTGGTCTTGTACCTGAGCAAAACAGGGTTTAAGGAAAGCGATGTTAAAAGTATTAACAAAACCCCCATTGTATAGTTTAATTGTTTAAACAATGGTAGTTGAATTTAAATGCTTTGGTGGTCCAAACCAATTTGACCCAAAATGTCTATATTATGGTCTACAAGAATAAACAACATTCCAAAATGTCTGATGATTCCAACACACTGATCAATCAAAAAAAAAATCAAACAATACAATGCTGAATCCAATCATCTAATAAACAATCTTGTAAAGAATGTAGTATTAAAAGTGGAAGTCAACTATTGCTATTGGACATAATTAAAATGTATTAGGAACACCAACACTGGCTAAACGTATTTTATCTCACCAGAATGTTTGCAGCAGGCCCCGATGGCAAAGTGAAGGCCACCTCTTCTTGCAGAGTGTATCGTGGTTTCAGAGCTCCAGGTGGCAGACGGTGAGCTTGGGTGCAGTTCTGACAGGAAGATGAATGACACGGACTGGAGAGGGCCAAGCATTGTCGTTGGAAAGGACACCACTGTTGTAGTTTGGGACAAGGGGGAGGCTGAACGACCCTGGTTTCATTTGGGATACAATGAGCCACTGGAGCACAAAGTGGACCTTCACAACCTGGAATAAAATATTTATTTTACTAGTTTTTTGTTTTTACAATAAAATATACATAATTGAACATTGAACTCATTGAACTATTTTCCAGATCCATATTTAATATTATAATAATATAATTAATAATAATGCTAAATCCCTTTAAAGACATTATTTAATTACCTGCATCATACTGACAGCTGATATTTTGGTCACCTTATTTACATTAGCAAAACCGTTTGCAGGGATGTCCAAATGAGGGCTGGCTGGCGTAGGTGGAGCGCTAATGTTTTATCATAGTTCTGTGAGGTCCGGTTGCTAAGTTGCTAAATTAACCTTAGCGTCGTTAGCAACAGCATTTTTAAGCCTTACCAGGCTGAGAATTTTAAACCGTGTAGTTACATGTACATGGTTTAATAGTATTGTTGGTCTTCTGTCTATCCTTCCAGTCAGGGGTTTATTTATTTTGTTTCTATCTTCATTTGAGAATGATGCTATCACGTTAGCTCAGTAGCTAAGTGTGTCACCGATGTATTGTCTTGGAGATAAATGTCACTTTAAATGTCCATTTCGCGTGCTCGACTCTCATTTTCAAGAGGATATAGTATCCGAGGTGGTTTAAAATACAAATCCGTGATCCACAATAGAAAAAGGAAAGAGTACATAGTTCTGTGAGGTCCGGTTGCTAAGTTGCTAAATTAGCCTTAGCGTCGTTAGCAACAGCATAGTTAAGCCTTACCAGGCTGAGAATTTTTAACCGTGTAGTTACATGTACATGGTTTAATAGTATTTTTGATCTTCTGTCTATCCATCCAGTCAGGTTTTTTTTAAATTTAGTTTCTATCTGCATTTGAGACTGCTATGCTATCACGTTGGCTACGTAGCTAGGTTAGCTTCTATTTTTTTTAGCTTTGAAAAGCTGAATATCATTAATCGTGTATTTACATGTTCATGGTTTAATAGTATTTTTGATCTTCTGTCTATCTATCCAGTCAGGGTTTTTTTAAATTTAGTTTCTATCTGCATTTGAGACTGATGCTATCACGTTGGCTACGTTGCTAGGTTAGCTTCTATTTCTTTAGCTTCGCAAAGCTGAATATTATTAATCGTGTATTTACATGTTCATGGTTTAATAGTATTTTTGATCTTCTGTCTATCCATCCAGTCAGGGTTTTTTTTAATTTAGTTTCTATCTGCATTTGAGACTGCTATGCTATCACGTTGGCTATGTTGCTAGGTTAGCTTCTATTTTTTTTAGCTTTGCAAAGCTGAATATTATTAATTGTGTATTTACATGTTCAGTCACTGTGAATGTCCATTTCGCGTTCTCGACTCTCATTTTCAAGAGGATATAGTATCTGAGGTGGTTTAAAATACAAATCTGTGATCTACAAAATAAAAAGGAGAGAGTGTGGAATCCAATGAGCCAGCTTGTACCTAAGTTACGGTCAGAGCGAAAAAAGATACGTCCATCACTGCCTCTCAAGTCCTTCACTGTAACGTTCCTCATCTACGAATCTTTCATCCTCGCTCAAATTAATGGGGTAATCGTCACTTTTTCGGTCCAAATCTCTCTCGCTCCATTGTAAACAATGGGGAATTGTGAGGAATACTAGCTCCTGTGACGCCACGCTACTTCCGGTACAGGCAAGGCTTTTTTTATCAGCGAGCAAAAGTTGCGAACTTTATCGTCGATTTTCTCTACTAAATCCTTTCAGCAAAAATATGGCAATATCACGAAATGATCAAGTATGACACATAGAATGGATCTGCTATTCCCGTTTAAATAAAACAATTCATTTCAGTAGGCCTTTAAATACCACACATGATCTGATTTACAACAATATCCACAAATTCTAAATTTAATAAGCTAAGGTTCATAAAAATGTGTAATTGTGTTTACTTTAGTTACTTTCTAAAAGCATTTTAAGTTCCATAATCTACTGTCAAAGTATCTGATCAGGACTCGAAATCAGATCACATCTTAAATCAAAAATGTCAATCGGGACATCCCTAATTTTTACGGTTGTTTTTTGCTTTAATTTATTTTGACAATATGCTGCAGGCCAACAAAACTAAAGCTTCGGGCTGCAAATGGCCCCCGGGCTACACGTTGGACACCCCTACGGTAGTGGCATATTACACATCTGTGTCCCAATACAGATGCACAAGCAAAAGGACAGGATGCATTGAGGCATGAAGCTTCTGTCCCTTTCAAAGCATTCCTCCATGTTAGCCAACATAACTTGTTAAGACAAGGTTCCTTGGTGTGTGCATGCATGGTTTGTCTAGGTGTCAGTGCAGGTCGCTTGTATGTAGAAACGTGCGTTTTGTTTCACGGGTGGACTCGTTTATGAGTGAGACTCACTGGGCAGGAGCAGGTGCAGGCCGGGATAAGGACAGTGAGGTCTGTAGATCTGGAATTTAACATGGATTTGTGAGCTCAACTCCTGTGTGACAAACTCCAAGGAAGACAAGCGACCCGCAGTGACAAAGCTCGATGCCGCAAACAGCAGTAACTGAAGGAGAGACATAAGAATACAATGTTATGAAGACACACATTTGTCAAATTAAATAACATATGATGTTTTTATTCACCTCTAAAGCAGTGTGGGCTGTTTGTGCAGCAGAGAATGGAGCGAGGGGCGCTACAAGCAAAGAATTATGTGAGGGAAAGACTGCCAGACCAACCATGTAGATGCCTGCATCTGGAACACGAACTGGTAGAGGGAAAAACAAAAACAAATAAGGAAGCCAATTCAAGCTATTCTAGTTATGAAAAAATAATATGTATTAATTAATTAAAATTACTAGGAAAACATTTAATTGTAATTTAAAAATGTATAAACCCAATCCAAGGTTTGGCAAAAGTCATTGATCTTTTCATGAAGTTAAAATTAGTTTTTGGATGCTTATCTAAAATGGTTTCTTGGTTGGGATGCAGAAAGGTAGTAAGGTACAAACCTTATAGTTAAAAAAGGAATAAAGAGGACATTATAAAAAATAAAAATTAAAAAAGATTTGGTCTCCCTGTGGATAAATAGTAGACTTAAAACAGATCCCTGAAGAACCCCACTGGTTATTTTATGAGTCAATTGAAACAATATAAAAGTAAAGTGTATTTTTTAGCTACAAACCCCGTGTCCATATGAGTTGGGAAATTGTGTTAGATGTAAATATAAACGGAATACAATGATTTGCAAATCCTTTTCAACCCATATTCAGTTGAATATGCTACAAAGACAACATATTTGATGTTCAAACTAATAAACTTTTTTTTTTGCAAATAATCATTAACTTTAGAATTTGATGCCAGCAACACGTGACAAAGAAGTTGGGAAAGGTGGCAATAAATACTGATAAAGTTGAGGAATGCTCATCAAACACTTATTTGGAACATCCCACAGGTGAACAGGCAAATTGGAAACAGGTGGGTGCCATGATTGGGTATAAAAGTAGATTCCATGAAATGCTCAGTCATTCACAAACAAGGATGGGGCGAGGGTCACCACTTTGTCAACAAATGCGTGAGCAAATTGTTGAACAGTTTAAGAAAAACCTTTCTCAACCAGCTATTGCAAGGAATTTAGGGATTTCACCATCTACGGTCCGTAATATCATCAAAGGGTTCAGAGAATCTGGAGATATCACTGCACGTAAGCAGCTAAGCCCGTGACCTTCTATCCCTCAGGCTGTACTGCATCAACAAGAGACATCAGTGTGTAAAGTATATCACCACATGGGCTCAGGAACACTTAAGAAACCCACTGTCAGTAAGTACAGTTGGTCGCTACATCTGTAAGTGCAAGTTAAAACTCTCCTATGCAAGGCGAAAACCGTTTATCAACAACACCCAGTAACGCTGTCGGCTTCGCTGGGCCTGAGCTTATCTAAGGTGGACTGATACAAAGTGGAAAAGTGTTATGTGGTCTGACGAGTCCACATTTCAAATTGTTTTTGGAAACTGTGGACGTCGTGTCCTCCGGACCAAAGAGGAAAAGAACCATCCGGATTGTTATAGGCGCAAAGTTGAAAAGCCAGCATCTGTGATGGTATGGGGGTGTATTTGTGCCCAAGACATGGGTAACTTACACATCTGTGAAGGCGCCATTAATGCTGAAAGGTACATACAGGTTTTGGAGCAACATATTTTGCCATCCAAGCAACGTTACCATGGACGCCCCTGCTTATTTTAGCAAGACAATGCCAAGCCACGTGTTACATCAACGTGGCTTCATAGTAAAAGAGTGCGGGTACTAGACTGGCCTGCCTGTAGTCCAGACATGTCTCCCATTGAAAATGTGTGGCACATTATTAAGCCAAAAATACCACAACGGAGACTCCCGGACTGTTGAACAACTTAAGCTGTACATCAAGCAAGAATGGGAAAGAATTCCACCTGAGAAGCTTCAAAAATGTGTCTCCTCAGTTCCCAAACGTTTACTGAGTGTTGTTAAAAGGAAAGGCCATGTAACACAGTGGTGAACATGCCCTTTCCCAACTACTTTGGCACGTGTTGCAGCCATGAAATTCTAAGTTAATTATTTGCAAAAAAAAAATTAAGTTTATGAGTTTGAACATCAAATATCTTGTCTTTGTAGTGCATTCAATTGAATATGGGTTGAAAATGATTTGCAAATCATTATATTCTGTTTATATTTACATCTAACACAATTTCCCAACTCATATGGAAACGGGGTTTGTACTTTAATAATAATTGCATTAGATATTATAGCGCTTTTCTAGACACTCAAAGCGCTTCACAGAGAACTGAGAACTGATCATTCATTCACTCCACATTCACAATAGATGGTGGTAAGCTACATTTGCGGCCACAGCTGCCCTGGAGTGGACTGACGAAAGCGTGGCTGCCAATTGGACCCTACCGCTCTTTCGACTTTAGGTGTTTAATATGTCGATCAGTAGGGTTCAGTTGCTTCTCTACAATGCATGAGGAGCATGATTCCAGACCTGTTCTATGCATAAAGTGCTTTGAGATAACTTCTGGTGTGCTATACAAATCAAATTGACTTGACTACCTAAATTACAGTTGTAGTAATCCTTCAAGAACCGCAAAATGTCACACATCTCAATAGAGATACATTTTGGAACATGTTAAGATCACAAAAATGTTTACAAAACAAGACGTTTGTCATTGTAATGAAGTATACTGTAGATCTGAAACAAACCTTGAGGGCTGTATTGGCAGACAAACGCCCGCATGGTGTTGCATGGATGCAAACTTGTCTGAGCACGCTGATCAAGGGACACGCAAATGTTTCCACGGGAGATCAAGGAACGAGGCGCAAGTCCTTCCTCCCCGTTCTGGGCCTCAGAGCCGTTGACCCAGCGCAGCCTGCCAGGAGATTTGACGTCACTCAAGCCGAGCCACACTCCTCGTTCCCTGCAGAAGTAAGCGAAAGGGAACATATTGATTAGCAAATCACCTGTTCAATACCCAGCGTGGAGGCTGTTCTAGATGGAAAATGGGCTTAGCCATGTTGAAACACACAAACACAAGTAAAAAAAGCACAGCTCCTGATTGCTTTCTGATCAAACAAACTTCTTGTCTAGCCTTTCACACACAGTTAAACACAAGAGTGACAATACACTCACCAAATTGTGCCAGTTTGAGTGCAATCAATGATGTAAGCGTGGAGAGAAGAGATAGAAAAAGCGCTTTAATTGAGACCCAGTGGGATGTCAAATGTTTACCGTGGCCTTGTTATTATGATGCAGGCATTGGATTTTCACACCATGGTTCCATTAATGGACTCTCAGTCCATTTGACCACTGACTGAAGGCAAATATAATTATTTATTATTTTCAGATACTTTGTTTGGTGTTTGACGATACAACCTGGACAGGGGGTATTTGGGCAGCTGAGAAAAAAAAAGAAATGTTTTCGAATCCTGGTTTTCTATGACCTCAGGTATTTTGTCAACTTTTCACATCTGTGAAAACGACGTCTGAAGTGGACAAAGCAGAGTAAACATGACAAAGGGTCTCTGGGGCAAAAACAAGCAGAGAAGGGCAGAAAAAAGTTCCTTATTCAAACAAGAGATTCTCCATCCACAGCAGCTTTTTCTACTCTCCTCCACTTTAGTCTGCAACAACAATCCATCTACACACATTAACACACACACACATTAGAGGTCTCATCGTAGAGCGTCAAAGTTACCATGCAGCTGTGCTTTTACAGATGTGCAGGTCTTGACCTTCCATCCTAAAAATCAAAAAGTGTTGCTTTGTGTAATAAGAAGAATCCAGAATGAGGTTCACCTAATTTATATACCTGTCACTATTTTTTAGGTCTCTCTTGGGGCATTGACTCCTTTTACAAATAAGGGTAAGACAAATGTTTTTTAATTTAATTAAAAAAAAAAGATATTCCTTTTGTGATCCACATTATGAGCAACCACTATTAACATTGATTAGAGCAAAATTGGTTAAAGTAAAAAAAAAATTCAGTGCCTCAGTAGTAATAAACCTCACCACAATAGTGGGGAAATACTGCACCTGGGCATTGATCGACCATAAAGTCAGGAGTGCACAATACTATATGTTCTTTCAGATTAATATATGTTTGTATCTTAAATTGACACAATGTGTCACTCATTGGTATTAGAATGTTAAACAGTGTACATTTTCCAAAAGATAAATTATGATACTTTTGGAAAGAGTGAGGTTTAATTTGCAATCTGGGGATGCCTCCAGAATTTATGATCGGGTGACTGTGGGAGCAAAATTAACACTAAAACATATCTTCTACGTATTCTGTTACATATTTTAAATGTAGATTCAAATTGTCGTAGGTCCACACACACCACACTCTCATACTGTACATGCAAAGCTAAAATAGATATGTAAGACAATTTCTAAACACTTTATTTAGACCAAACTACTCACTGTGTGACTTTATGAGCCAGCACGTTTCGCAGCGCGTCACCTCTGACTATTGCCAGATCCCCGCCGCGGTCTAAACACTGTTGGTGAGCATCGGTCCAGCTCATCTCCACTGGAACAATCTGGAAACAGCATGAGGACTCAGCGTGATAGAGCCCATCTTTTGGACAGTAAGGGGAGGCTGGCAAGACACAAACATTTTTAGATATTAGAAAATATTTTGTGCAGCACAATCAGGGACAGTTTAGCGATCACATGCATGCTAATACATACAGTATGACCTCATTACGACAGTATGCTGTGGTAAATTTTTAAGCTAATATGCTATCAGTTTAAAACCAAAAAATAACAAGGATGAAAGGATGAATCATACATTAATGGTGACCAAAGTAGGTTAGGATAAAATGGGAAAAGATTTAAGCTAAAATAACTATAGTTATATGCGACAAATTATTTCTGTTAATTGGTTATTAGGTAATTCAATGAATTTCAATTACTTATATTTTATTTCCTGTAATTCTAATTCATCATTTGGAGTGGAACCAATTCAAATCAAATCCCAATTCTTCAAATAACTTGAATTGAAATCCCAAATTTTGCATCAGCCTGGTACCTTACCACATCAATACAGGGAATACTAGAACGGAGAAAGAAACCGTCCTTTCATCTCAGACTGCATTTGTACCCAAGATAGATTAGGAAAATAAAAGACAGCAGTTGCCATGGGAGCTGAACAAAAGAGAAGAGGTGTTTGAACGAGGAAGTTGTTAATTTACAGCAAATGCATGGTTTCTACAAATTAATATAATAATTGTGTTATTTTTTATTCAACACTAACCACAGACCAGCTGAGAGAAAAAATCTAGACGTATTGAAAAAGTATTGCGTCTAAAAATTTAAAGTCAGGCAAGTAAATCCAAACCACGCTCCTTGCTTATACCTCTATTGTAAGGATTGTCACTCTGTGTGCAGCCCCAAGCAAATTATTTTTACTTTGAATGTTAATAAAATGGATTTGCGAGTCTCCATAGTTACTATACAGTAACATGACTCCAGCTGTCACTCACATTTACATACCTTGATCCAACAATAACCAAAAGAATGAACATTCTGATGTGTTCATTCTGTATTGAAGCCTTTTGTCTGGCACAGTGATTCTCAAACGGTGATACATTTACCACTAGTGGTTCTTATGGTGGTACTTCGACAGCCAAGTTTTTTCTGAGGTACTACTTGGTGAAAAAAGTTTGAATATCACTGGTCTAGCAGACTTGTGCAATTGTCCAAATTGAATTCAGAATGTCTCCCAAATTGTAATTGTATTCCATTAATTTGAAATGAGGTTGCAAAAAGGATTCAATTCAAATTGAAGGACGTAGAATTTTAATTCAATTAATCATTTTGGGGTATTCAAGACAAGAATCAACAACTCCCACATTCCAAATCGTTTCCAACTGTTCAAAACTTTTCAACTCATTTAGGACTAGGCATGGGCCAGTTTTTCCTATATTTTATGTTTATCGATCTGTGCTTGGCAAGTTGGCCTTCCAAAAGATATGTATTGATCCAAGGTTGTTTAAAAAGGAATTTGATTCATTTGACCAAAAAAAGGAAAACATTGGATTTAAAAACAACAGACTTTATATGACATTTAGAACTTTTAATAAGAAATATTTAAAACGTTAAGTCTATTTTCATCTCTGTGGTGTCATCAAAACAAAAATGGTGGACAATAGTGTAATATCTCTGACATGTGTCTGTGTGCCTTTAAGAGGTGGTGTTGTTTTGTGTGACGTGTGCGAGTGCGGCAGGAGTCCCGCGAGAGTCCGCGTGTCTGTGTGTTCAGTGTTTAAACGTGAAGTTGTGGCAAATATCATAAATAAATAAAAAATAAATATGTGTGTGTTTTGACTCACTGAGTCTGTTACCACTTGTTAAGAAAGTGTCTGAGAGTGTATCTCCAACTATCTCTTCTTCTCCACTGCCGGGCATTTCAATATCCTAACTTTCGGCTACAGCACAATTGCAAAAGTCACAATTAATACAAACGACAAAACCCAATGACAAAGCCGCAACGCAACTTTAAACCACAGAAGGCGCACCAGACCCAATGGAAGTGACAGCTAAGAGAAGTAATTTCATGAGAAACAGGAGATGGATCAAGGAGGCTATGAAAACTAAACACAACACCATTAACAGGAATGAGAACGAAGAACAGATTCTACATGGCAGGGTCGGATAACTATAATTAGCAGGTAATTCTACTGTTAAAATGTTGGTTACTGTACTTTTATTAAAAATTGCTTGAAATGTAAGGAGAAAGTGTTTCCTCTTGTTAATTCAAGCTAAAGTGTTGGTTGCACTTTATTCAAATAAGATGTGAATGCATAGGCCAATAATTGTTGTTTACTTGCTTGTTTGTATCCATAATTAATCCATACATAATTCTCTCACAATAAATAACTGAAAATAGGAAACTTCACCTGAAGGGTCCAGTATCCACTATTTATTTCAAAGTCATGCTGCTTGATTTGTCTTGCAAAAAAGTTACTGAATCAATTTTAACTCTCTGTATCATCTTGTATCGTATCGTTCTAAAAAAAATAATATTGTCACTGAATCGTATCGGCAACCAAAAATATTGAATATAATTGAATTGTTGTTAAAACAAATCGTTACACCCCTATATTCCGCGGTATAAAAAAAGACGGTTTCAAAACCACTAAAATGTTCCTTCATACAGTTCATATGGTATTAGCGAAAATGATAGTGCTTCCGGTCGTAAATGGCTGTAGCGGCTGTATCAGGACCTCTCTCACAGCATACTATGCTGAATTAATATTGGCGGTTCCCCCAGTCTAATATGACAAAATAGGCAGTTGGAAAATACTTCAGCTGCCCTTAAAATATAGATGACCACAGTGGAAGAAGATCGCCCGACATGCTAAACATGCTTGTGGGCATAAAGCAATAAAGGAGAAGGCACCACTTTGAACACAAACATCTGCCAGAGTTAACGTGGGTTTGACATTAACTAACTGTACTTTGTATTTAGCATTAGTGACACAAATACTAACTTTTTACTGACTAAGCTATAGCATGCTGAGATGGCTAACACCAGCTAGCTAACATGAAGAAAATATTAGAAGGACAGGCACAATGTTATTATTATTTTTATTATTATCATTATTATTATTACTAAAATAAAGTTACAATTGAGGCAGAAAATCAATCAAAACTCATTATCAATTATTTCGAAGCATTTTTTGTTCTTGTTGTATTACACTGAACAAAAACATAAACGCAACCCTTTTGTTTTTGCTCCCATTTTTCATGAGTTGAACTCAAATATCTAAAACTTTTACTATATACACACAAGACCTATTCCTCTCAAATATTGTTCACAAATTTGTCTAAATCTGTTAATTTCCAAGAATTTTCTGCTTTATCCAAGCATCCAAGATGGAGGGACTCTGTGTTTAATTTTTGTGTTTGTAAAGTATTTTAGTACTTAGGCTAAAATCTTTGTTAAACTATTCCTGTTACTTGGATAAAAGGAATTTCTCTGAATTGCACTTCTAGTAATTTCAATTTCAATTCTAATTCAACACCCTGTGTGGTGGAGCCAATTCAACTTAAATCAACTAAAATTCAACTCAATGAACTGAACTGAACTGAACTGTTAAGCAGCTGGAGTCTAATTAGTGCCATAAAAAAAACTAAAATTTTAGATCCCCAATTAACAGCAGTATAATTCTAGTTGTTCTTCTTCTTTCTCTCTCTGAGTTGATTTCGAAACAAAATACTTCAAAAAAATGCAGGATTGGTTTGAAGAGAACTCTGGTTCAGAGCTTTTAGTTTACCTTTGGCGATCTGTACATCCTCTTTTACGATCGTCCAGTCTACATCCAGACCAAGAGACCCCCAGCTGACAAGTGTGACTTCCAGACTGCTATTGGCCACGGTAAGAGATGGGCAGTGCAGTTCCAGTTTGGGAGGAAATGCCACAGTCACTTCTCCACGTGCAGACACCTGGGCACATGGAGATGTAGCATTAAATACATAGAATATGCACCTTTATTGTACAATCAATACATCAAATTAAAATAATTTATCTCTCACTCTCACCTCCTTGTGTCCAGCCCAGGCTATCAAACTGATTGCATACTGTCCTGGAAGTCCATATTTGTGTGTAGCCTTCGAGAGATCCGTTGTTGAGGTGTTGACACGAGGTGAAAGGTCGCCAAATTCCCAGGAGAGCATGATAGGGGTGACGGAGGATGACACTGAGAAACTGATACTGTCGTGAACACTTTGCAATGGGAGGGGCTTAAGTAAGACGTTAAAGTCAACTGCAAACACATCATGAGCCAGAGTCCACCCACATTCCTGTGACCAGCATTGGGAAGAAACAGGACAGAAACAGAGAGAGTATTTGTGAATCAAACAAACTGTTATGACACCTGTGGATTTGATTGTGTGCGTACATACCTTCATGACACTTGGGTTGGTACATGCGGCAGAACACTGAGATTCACTGATGAAGTTGGGCTCAGAGTTTGTACTGCAGAGGCACTCGTGCCTCGCCCCCAGACCGCCATAACGGTAAGAGGCAGCGAAACACACGCTGTTACACTGTTCACGCGTGAAGTTGCCCGGGGTGGAGGATGAGAAAATAACAAGCTCACTCCGGCCTCCACCTCCACTGCTGCTGTCCTCAAGACAGGCGGCATAATTCAGACCTGGAAAAGGAGCACAAGCGATTTCAGACTTTTTACACTCTTCAGTTGTGTCTCTGGGTTTTCACTTTGTCATGCTACCGTAATTTCCGGACTATAAGCCGCTACTTTTTCCCCTCGTTCTGGTCCCTGCGGCTTATACAAGGGTGCGGCTTATTTACGGCCTTTTCTTCTCCGACACCGACGAAGAGGATTTCGGTGGTTTTAGTACGCAGGAGGAAGACGATGACACAATGATTAAAGACTGACTTTTCATATACCGGTAGGCTGCTTATTTTGATAACGTACAGGCGAGCACTTTGTATTACTTTGCACCGTTGTATTATTTGTACTCTGCACGAATGCTGTTCGCCATGTCAAAGATGTGAAAGTTTGATTGAATGATTGAAAGATTTATTGTTAATAAATGGGACGCTTTGCGTTCCCAAACAGTCATCTCTGTCCCGACAATCCCCTCCGTGGTAGCAGGAACCCCTATATACTACGGTAATTACACATCAAAACCCTGCGGCTTATAGTCGGGTGCGGCTTATATATGGAGCAATCTGTATTTTCCCCTAAATTTAGCTGGTGCGGCTTATAGTCAGGTGCGGCTTATAGTCCGGAAATTACGGTACTCTAACACAGAAACACAAGTCAGTAAAAAGTCGCAAGTCCACATGAATTTGCATCATTCAGAGCTTCTGTAGGCCATGGGAAGGCCAGACTCATTTATTTTTATGTATAGCTGATCATAGTTCAACTATGACGGGGGTGATTAAAATTTCAGCGCAGTCCTATTACTAAAATTATTCGTAATGTTATTTGTTTATTTTTTGTGGAATCACTGTAATGTGCTTAGTGTAAACATGCTAGGAGCACAACATGCCTAAATGTCTTGTGACTATGTTTTAGGGTAGGAATAGGGAACCTATGGCTCTCGAGCCAGATGTGGCTCTTTTGATGATTGCATCTGGCTCTCAGATAAATCTTAGCTGACATTACTCAACAAGATAAGTAATGAATAATTCCTCTGGTAATCACAGTGTTAAAAATAAAGTTCAAAATATAAAACATTCTCATGCATTTTAATCCATCCATCCGTTTTCTACTGCACTTGTTCAAGAATTTGCATTAGTGGTAAGAAGTATTTTAATTATTATTGGATAGCTCCAGAATAACAATGTTATTAAGAAGAATAAGAAACTTATTATACTCTAAAAATGTTGTTCTTACTTAAAAATGCACGCATTTAGTTGTATTCAGTGTTAAAAAATATCATATGGCTCTAACGGAAATACATTTTAAAATATTTGGCTTTCATGGCTCTCTCAGCCAAAAAGGTTCCCGACCCCTGTTTTAGGGGTACTGTAAAAAAAATCAATCACCCGCCCGAATAGCAATTCTTATGTATTCCAATTTCTGAAATTAAGTATACATTTTTATAGAGCTGTTATTTTGGCCATCTCCGGTTTACTCGCTGCGTGTATATGTAGTTTGTCAGCAGTCAAGGGGAGCTTTTGTAGCCTGTAACCTGTTTTGAAAAGGTTTCACTAGAATTATTATAGAAAAAAATTGCATATTGCGAGAATTGGTTAGAATCAAGAATTGAGACTTGAATAGTCATTCCAAGAATCCGACTCGAATCAAACCCCCTTTATATTTAATATATTTGCTATGTTGCCACTCATGCTTCTTGTAATGTGTGTGTTTGTGTGTGTGTTCCTGTTTAGTACCGCAGGTGAGCAAGCTGACGTTGAGCAAGGGTTGGTGGCGTAGCTCAGGAGGGTGGTTACACAGCATAGCATCAGGCCGGCGAACTCGCACTCCTTTCTCTTGGAGCCAGCTGACCAAGCGGAAAAGCTTACAGTCACACTCAAAAGGGTTACTGCTTAGGTCACTGCAGGGAAAGGGACAATGATACAAAAGTTATGCTCGGTGCCATTTTTTCACATGACTGTAACTTATTCTTGTGGCACCCCCTACGGGTTGCTTTAGAAGCAGTGTTGCCAACTCCCATAGTAAGGGAAGTAGTTATTGGCTGTCCTAAATGTAGCCAGAAGTTACTCGATGACGCAGCATTTGCATAATGAATTGCAATGGACGCTCCTGGAGAGAGGAATGTCGTCGCTTTTATTGTGTGCATGCCACGTTCAGATGAAAATAATACTTTATTCTACCTTTTTTGTGTTTCCTTATAGCCTGAAGCAGAGGGCTGAGAGCTTGACAAGCAGATGTCCAAATAAGGACGTCTAACCCCGCGAACATAGGCATACAAAACTGCGTGCAAGGTCATGCTAAAGTGCTTGAATCCTATGATTTGGTGCTTTGGCATTGTTTAACACGATTATCCGACATTGTAACAAAATTTATAAATCAGAAAAGACTAAATTCACAGTGGCACCAGCTGCTCGTTGAGGACATTTACTGCAGAGTGATACATGCTTTCATGTCTCCAAAACAATTGAAAACGTTGCTAGATTTTCCGCAAGTCGCTTTTGAGAAAAAAAGGCGCTAAGGAGTTGGAAAGATGAGCAGAAGAAAGTTGCCAAGTTGGCAACACTGTTTGGAAGACATACTATCATACATGTCACATATAAATATATTTTTGGAAACAAAGATAAATAAACATTTACAAAATCTTTCAGGGTAGATAACTAATTTTAAACGTATATATCTGCGTCTTATAGTGCGGTGCGGCTAATATATGTAAAACATTTTTTTTCTAAAATTTGGCGGGTGCGGCTTATATACCGGTGCGCTCTATAGTCCGGAAAATATTTAAAGCAGATATAAGAAATCCGTGAATATCTAGAGTTGCAAATGCTGAACCGCGATCCACTGAATACAAAATACTAAATACCGTATTTTTCGGACTATAAGTCGCAGTTTTTTTCATAGTTGGCCGGGGGTGCGACTTATACTCAGGAGCGACTTATGTGTGAAATTATTAACACATTACCGTAAAATATCAAATAATATTATTCAGCTCATTCACGTAAGAGACTAGACGTATAAGATTTTATCGGATTTAGCGATTAGGAGTGACAGATTGTTTGGTAAACGTATAGCATGTTCTATATGTTATAGTTATTTGAATGACTCTTACCATAATATGTTACGTTAACATACCAGGCACGTTCTCAGTTAGTTATTTATGCGTCATATGACGTACACTTATTCAGCCTGTTGTTCACTATTCTTTATTTATTTTAAATTGCCTTTCAAATGTCTATTCTTGGTGTTGGGTTTTATCAAAGAAATTTCCCCAAAAAATGCGACTTATACTCCAGTGCGACTTATATATGTTTTTTTCCTTCTTTATTATGCATTTTCGGCCGGTGCGACATTTACAGTATTAGGCTCTGTAGGATTGTTTCATCATGTTTTCTATTTTTGTTAGATGCTCATCCACTTATGACAGTGAAAAGATTGTCTGAAACTAAAATACAGGAGGTAAAAGAAATAATTGGAATAACTTACATTTGCGTTAAATTGCACAGGTTGTCGCATATTCGTTCTTCTATCTTGGTAATGAAGTTGTTGCTCAAATCACTGTTGGGAAAAAGCAGAAAAACATTGTTGACAACAAGAGTATAGCATATTCCCCAGTTTGTGATTCATCGTATCATTTTAATGATGTATATAATAAGTGGTTGAAGAAAATGCAGCTGAGATAGGCTCCAGCACCCCCCTGAGAGGGTCAAGCGGTACAAAATGGATGGATGGCTGGACAAAATATTGTGTAAGTCTTAGTCCGCCCTTAACTTAAATGCTCTAATGACCTTTTCAAAGCAGTCGTTTGACAAGTTAAACATAAGAAATGGTGGGCAAAATAAAGGTGTTGGCAATGCGTTCTGTTCTATCTGTTCAAGAATGGGACGGCTACTGTAAATCAGGGGTGCCCAAATTGGGGCCAAATTTGGCCCGCCGAGTTGTTTTGTTCGGCCCGCCCATGGGTAGCTTCCCAAATGTAATACACATTCATAGGGATGTTCCGATAAGGGATTTATGCTGCCGATACTGATCATCCATGGGTGAGATCGGGCGATACCAATACAGATACTGAACCCATATATTCAAGTTTTTTTCAATCGCTAACAAGTGCTTACCCATACTGCAGATACTTTTTCTAAAATCTTAATACAGACTCACACCTACAAACGCAATTGGCAAAATGAATACTTTTCTTCTCAAAAACATATTTTTGTTAAATATATACTAATTCCTTATTTCAAAAACACTAAAAATCTGACTCAAAATAAATTATTCTGTCAAAGAATTAAACATGTTTTCACTTCTCAAAGTACATATAGTCAACCAAAGTACACAAGCTTTCAAAATACTGGCTATTGAGAACAGTACAAAAACTGCATAGACTTTTATGTTTCAGTTTTACAGGTATTTGCATGCAAAACGTGCAATCCACCATTTTTACACTATATTTCTTGGCGGGGAACTGTATGTCCACATGTAATGTTCACAGTCAAAAGCATTCCAGTAAAAAGCTAATATTTTTTTCCCTTTACTGGGGAGGTACAGTTAATCTGACTCTCGCCAGATCCTTGTAGTTCGCTGAGCTCCACATAAGGATCTGGGACTTCTCAATAGGAGATGTATTTCAGAAGGTGGGGCCTTGTAAAAAAAATAATTGTATGTGATTGGTTAAACCACTTGTCCGTTATCACATCGAAATCAACGGCGATGAGAGCGACACTGGGAAATCCAAAACAGAACAGCCGACATATTGTATAACGACAGAGCGAAAAGTTAGAGAACTTTTACTGAAACAACGCAGCAATGTCAGTAGACGATCGATGTCGCGAAACAGTTGCAATAGCAAAATTAATGTCAGCACACGACTCCTCGCTGCATTGTTGTTTGAATCAAACAGTCGCTTCGGCGCTACGTCACATCTATGAAATCCCGCCCGGCAATCCTGATTGGTTCATTATTTTTTGCTATCTTGAAAGAGTTTGCATTGCCTTTGAGCCCAGATCCTTGTGTGCAGCTCAGCAAACTACAAGGATCTGGCGAGAGTCCGGTTAAGGTACAGTAGGAACAGAAAACGTTTTACAATATCGCTCACAGTGAACAAAATATCCATGAAACACACAACAGTATTCCGAACAAAAAACTACCGCAAAAAACCCAGATACGTATTATTGTATGGCCTGAATAAAAACAATCCATATTTACCGGTTGGTTTGTTGAAAGATGCCTATAATGGAGGCAACCATTGACTGCCTCAAATTGGGCTGCACCCTTTCACAAGCCTTTCTTATTGTACTGAGAGCGCGCGGTTGATTACATGGTCAATGATAACGGCATGAATTTCATCACTGAATACTGTTCTTCCAGCCCTTGGAATGCCACCACCACACATTCTTACACCATCTACCTTGCCCTGTCCTTGGGCTTGCTCTTCTCCTTGGGCTCTCACTCTTTTCTCATCCAGACATTACTGTTTGTTTTTTTCTGTTACTGATTCAAAAAACATCACTCTTCAAAGTCCTCCTGACCACTGCCACTGAGTCTAAGCCAGACTGGAATTAGCTACGGTTGGCCCAATTTACCCAACTTAAATTAGCTGTGTGTCAATTATATCATTGTTTATTATCAGCTGAGATATATTGTTGTTTTTTAACAGATATTTTTGCAGAAGAAGATGTTCTAATACTGTATCTAAGGTTTAGAATATTGTTTTTGCTATTGTGGGATGTTGTGTGTTCACATTTGTAAATAATACAAAAACAATCAATACTTTTGTTGTAAAATATAGCTTGTCTGTTAAGAACATGTAAGCATTGTGGAAATGTGTTCACTGACTGCATATTGTGTGAAAAAAACATGAATTATGTGAATGGTGTGGCCACAATAGATCAATGCTGTGTTAATTTTGTTTAGAGTTTTTAAGATCTGATAACTGGTTCGAAAAAGGCTTGTTAGCGACTGAAAAAACCTTTACATTACCCTTTTCAATGTATTTATAGTGAGTGCTAATTACAATTTAACAATAGCAGCACAATATTTTAACTAGTTCCTTAATCTCTTTCATTACATACAATTGTTTGAAGAAGTCTGAGGACATATTACAACAAGTTGGTACACTTTTACAGCCATTTAGGACCCGAAAATGGCGATAATGACACGAAAAGTCGCTTGGTCCCCACCCCGTTTCTTCACGAGGATTATGAGTCATTCTTTATCTAAGGTTTCTCATAGTCATTCACATCGACGTCCCACTGGGGTGAGTTTTTCCTTGCCCGTATGTGGGCTCTGTACCGAGGATGTCGTTGTGGCTTGTGCAGCCCTTTGAGACACTTGTGATTTAGGGCTATATAAATAAACATTGATTGATGATTGATAAGTGGGAATATATGAACATCCTAGCAGTCGGCATCCTTATGACAGCATACATTGTACAGTAAGTGATGTTTTATTGTGTCTTTTGGCTCTCATATGCTTAAAATGATCAAAATACGTAAATATTAAATGTTATTATAAATGTACCCATTACTACATTAAATATATACTGACATCATGTATATCAAACCTCAAAGGAGGTGTTTGGCGGAGTAGAGCGGCTCACATTGGCTCCATTGTGAGAGGACTTTAGATTGCATTAATTTCATATTCAGAATGCAAACAATAAAAATAAATAACATCTATCGTCATGTCTCTCATAATGATTGTGAACGATAGGCAAAAACAATAAAAAAAAAAACAATAGGCAAAATTCCAAAAAAAGTTCCCTTTTAAGATACTAAGAAATGTGCTGTAATTGAGTTGATTCTAATTAACTTAGGGGAGCGGCCTCACACTGTGTATGGAGATATTGTAAATAATTAGCTGCTATATTGTCAGTTATAGGGCTAAAAATAAATATAATATTATCCATCCATTTTCTACCGCTTGTCCCTTTCGGGGTCGCCGGAGGTGCTGGAGCCTATATCTGCTTCGGGCGGAAGGCGACACCTTGGTCAAGTCGCCAAATATAATATTAGCCAAAGGAATCGGCGTTTGTGATTGGCATTGAAAGGAATTATACTGCAATGGCGATCACATACTTTTTCAAGAAAATCGGCCGATATTGATTAGTGGCTGATTGATCGCCACATCTGTAAAAATTCATACTGACTTCTTCAAAGCTCACACAATCATTGATGGCATGTCCCCAATGCTAACTACTTGCCATCTATCGAATGTGACAATCTTCATTATGTTACCTATGGTTCGGCAGTACGTTTAAAATCGCTGTGTTTTGCCCTTTGAACATTTTAACTTTGGCTCTTGGAGACAAAAGGTTCGGGCACTCCTGTTCTAAATTTATTTTTTTCTGTTGATATTCTAATATGAACTAGAATGAAACTAACAATCCATTCATCTTTTATAACGCTTGTCCTCATTAGGGTCACAGGTGAACGAAGTGAATCCTATCCCAGCTGACTTTAGGAAGAGGCTAGTACACCCTGGACTGGTCGACAGCTAATCATAGGGCACATTGAAGTGTTTTCCACGGGACGGGAATGTATCTGTGGCATTTGCTTACATGTGGGTTAATGAATGTCATTGTCTAATTTGCATAATAGGATTTGATGCAAAACTCAGTGTATGTGTGTGGACAGTTACATTTTAATTGTGGCGGGCCTCCACAATTGAATGTATAATATTTGTTAAACACTGCATATAGACAAACAAGCATTCACATAAACACCTATGGACAATTTGAGTCTCCAGTTAGTCCAGTGGTTCTTAACCTGGGTTCGATCGAACCCTAGGGGTTCGGTGAGTCGGCCTCAGGGGTTCAGCGGAGCCTCCGCCGCGCAGGTCAAGACACACCCAGCTCATCGTGTAAATAAAAACTTCTCCCTATCGCCGTATTATGGATACCCCCAAACAATGTTCCCCCTAATTTTCCATCGGATTTGCAGGTGTGTAATTTGTTGTGGTTCATGCACAGTTCATTTTGTACAACATTGTCTTGAATTTGAAAAAAAATATATATATTTTTTACTAAAGAAGGGGTTCGGTGAATGCGCATATGAAACTGGCGGGGTTCCGTACCTCCAATAAGGTTAAGAACCACTGAGTTAGTCTAACAGGGATGTTTTGCGGATGTGGGAGAAGCCAGAGGATCAGAGAAACCCCCACCCATGCATGGGAAGAACATGTAAACTCTACACAGAGATGTTCCAATGAGGATTTGAACGTGGATCTCCAGACTAAGAGGCTGACATGCAAACCACTAAGACACTGGGTGGCCCTTGATCCACACATATACTATATTGCTAAAAGTATTTGGCCAACCATCCAAATGATCAGAATCAGGTGACCTAATCACTTGGCCCGGCCACAGGTGTAAAAAAATCAAGCACTTAGGCATGGAGACAAACATTTGTGAAAGAATGGGCCGCTCTCAGGAGTTCAGTGATATCCAGCGTGGAACGGTCATAGGATGCCAATTGTGCAACAAATCCAGTCGTGAAATTTCCTCGCTCCTAAATATTCCAAAGTCAACTGTCGGCTTTATTATAAGAAAATGGAAGAGTTTGGAAACAACAGCAACTCAGTCACAAAGTGGTAGGCCACATAAACTGACAGAGAGGGGTCAGCGGATGCTGAAGCGGATGCTGAAGCGCATAGTGCAAAGAGGTCGCCGACTTTCTGCACAGTCCGATAAGCCCACGTACAGTACGCAGAGAGCTTCATGGAATGGGTTTCCATGGCCGAGCAGCTGCATCTAAGCCATACATCACAAAGTCCAATACAAAGCGTCGGATGCAGTGGTGTAAAGCACATCACAACTGGACTCTAGAGCAGTGGAGACGCGTTCTCTGGAGTGATGAATCGCGCTTTTCCATCTGGCAATCTGATGGACGAGTCTGGGTTTGGAGGTTGCCAGGAGAATGCTACATTTTGAATTGAATTGAAGTATTTATTTCAAACTTGCACAATACAACAACAACACAATTTTTTTTACATTTTGACAGAGACATTTATGCAAGGCTTGAAAAGGGGTTGGATGAAGCAGATGCTTATAATATCCCAACCCCTCTCACTCTTTCCACATTTAACATAAACAATATAATACAAGAACAATACTATACAAACAAAAACAAGAAAAGCTCCTGTACACTAACAATAGTACCACAGTTACTATGAGACAAGACAAGACGAGACAAAACACACACACACACACACACACATACACACACACACACACAGGCCCCAAAACTCTCTGACCATACACCTCTCTCCCATCGCTCTGTGCTGAGGGCATCACTCTCTTTTCTCCTCGTACTTCTTCAGTACTTCTTTTTTAAACAGTCTTTTAAATTGAATCATGTTAGAACAGGTTTTTAACTCGTCCCCTAAGTTGTTCCACAGAGTGACTCCACGCACTGAAATGCACATTGATTTTAAAGTTGTTCTAAATTTAGGCAAATATAATTTGTTGTTTACTCTTAGACTGTAACTATGGTGAGCATCTCTATCCTGGAATAGGTTCTGTATATTGGATGGTAGAGAGTTTTGGGATGCCCTAAACATAATTTGAGCAGTTTTAAAGTTGATCACATCGTGCAGTTTAAGTTGCTTTAACTCCATGAATAGTGGATTTGAATGATGTCTGTAGTGAACATTGGACACAATCCTAATGGCCTTTTTCTGTAGAGTGACTAAAGGCTGCAGATGGGATTTATAACAATTTCCCCAGACTTCAACACAATAGTTTAAATATGACATAATAAATGAATGATACAATAACAACAGAGCATTGGTGTTCAATAAATGACATGATCTCCTCATCATTCCAACACATTTAGCAACTTTTGTCCTCAGGTAATTTGTATGAGGCTTCCATGAGATATTTTCCTCTATTACCACTCCTAAGAATGAATTTTGTTGAACATATTCTATTGGTGTATCATCAATAACAATCCTGATGGGTATATTACTTTTGTGATTGCTAAAGAGCATGATTTTGGTCTTCTTTAAATTCAGAGACAATTTGTTGGTATTAAACCAAGTTTTTAACTTTATCTTCTCCTCAGTTACAGAGGCCAGAAGTTGCTTCACGTCGTCACCTGCACATGTAATGGTTGTATCGTCAGCAAAGAGGATGAACCTCAGCAGTGTTGATACTTTACATATTTCATTGATATACATAATAAATAGTGTGGGTCCTAGTATCGACCCCTGGGGGACTCCACAGGTTATGTTCATGAGTGTAGATTGATGTTGGTCGATCTGAACAATCTGCTGTCTCTCATTCAAGTAGCTCTTCAGGCATTTCCCTGCCACTTCACTTATGCCATAGTTTTCCAGTTTATTTACCAAAATCTGGTGGTCAATGGTATCGAAAGCATTTTGCAGGTCAATAAAAATTCCTATAACAAATGTGTTCTTCTCGATACCATTAGTAATGTTCTCTATTAAATCACTTAAAGCTAATGAAGTTGACCTATTTTGTCGGAACCCATATTGACAATCGGATAATAATTTGTGCTTTCCAATGAAGCCACGAAGTCTATTATCAAATAATTTTTCCAATATTTTTGACAACTGTGGCAGACGGGAGACGGGCCGGTAATTTGTGAAGTGGTGTTTGTCTCCACATTTGAAGATGGGGATGACTTTTGAGAGTTTCATTTGTGAAGGAAATTGTCCAAGTTGAAAAGATAAATTGCAGATGTATGTGAATGGTTTGATGATTTCTTCCGCTACATTCCGTCCTCATGTCGAGGTCATAAATGTCACGTGATGGTTTGTTCTTACTTTTCTGAATAACCTCTAAGACTTCTTTTTCGACAGTCGGAGTAAGGAACATCGAATAAGGATTTTTTCCATTAAGTTCCATGGGCTGTTCATCATTAATTGGGATTTTTTTGGCCAGCTCAGGCCCAATATTAACAAAAAACACGTTGAAGCCGTCAGCAATCATCTTCTTGTCACTTATGATTTGGTCGTTCTCAACAAAAAACTCCGGATAACAAGGACTGTTTGAACCATGCCCAATAATTGTATTTAATACCTTCCAAATTCCCTTTATATCATTTTTCTTTTGGATTAATAGTTTGGTCGTGTATTCTTTTCTGCTTGCTCTTAATATGCTGGTTAATTTATTTTTATATGTTTTGTACTTTTGTTCTGTTTCTATGGTTTGATGCCTAAAAAAATTCCTATATAAATAATTTTTCTTTTTGCAAGCGTTCACAAGCCCTTTGGTTATCCATGGAGTTTTTGTGGAGTTAGTTATAGTGCATTTTTTGATGGGGCAGTGTGTATCATAAAGTGAGAAAAAAATGTCATGAAATAAATTATAAGCTGCATTTATATCTGGCGTTTGAAAAACAGAAACCCAGTTTTGTTTAGCTAAATTATTCTTAAGGGCTGTTAATGATCTTTCTGTTGTGGCTCTTCGATAATATTCACTATTTACAGGTTTGGATGTTTTGCAGTTAATATTGTACACCATGAACACCGGTAAATGATCACTGACGTCACTCACTAACAAGCCTCCAGTTACAGTCTGATCTACAGTGTTACAGAATATGTTGTCAATAAGTGTGGTGCTGTGTGTTGTGATTCTTGTGGGTCGTGTGAGCAGTGGGAATAAGCCCATGGAGAACATGGTGTCAATAAATTCTGCTGTGTGTTTGTGTTTATTAGGATTCAAAAGGTTTATTTCAGACTGCATTGTGCCGAGTGTGAAATTTGGTAGAGGAGGAATTATGGTGTGGGGTTGTTTTTCAGGAGTTGGGCTTGGCCCCTTAGTTCCAGTGAAAGGAACTTTGAATGCTCCAGGATACCAAAACATTTTGGACAATTCCATGCTCCCAACCTTGTGGGACCAGTTTGGAGCGGGCCCCTTCCTCTTCCAACATGACTGTGCACCAGTGCACAAAGCAAGGTCCATAAAGACATGGATAACAGAGTCTGGTGTGGATAAACTTGACTGGCCTGCACAGAGTCCTGACCTGAACCTGATAAAACACCTTTGGGATGAATTAGAATGGAGACTGAGAGCCAGGCCTTCTCGACCAACATTAGTGTGTGACCTCACCAATGCGCTTTTAGAAGAATGGTCGAAAATTCCTATAAACACACTCCGCAACCTTGTGGACAGCCTTCCCAGAAGAGTTGAAGCTGTAATAGCTGCAAAAGGTGGACTGACATCATATTGAACCCTATGGGTTAGGAATGGGATGGCACTTCAAGTTTATATGTGAGTCAAGGCAGGTGGCCAAATACTTTTGGCAATATAGTGTATATCATAATTCATTCCAACATACAGATTAACAGAATTCTTGTATTCAGACATTTCTTTATGGTGTCCTCTTGTTCAGACTGCACTGCCTCATCTTTTTTTAACCTTTATTCATTGCCCAGGAGAGTCTTATTGCGACTAAGAATCTTTTTTTCAAGAGATATTTCTTATTGCCGAGAGCTCAAACCATTCGTAAACGTTTTTGTGTGTCTCTATGCGGAGTAAAACTATGGAACAAACTGGACTTACAACACAAGCAATGCCAAACTATTAATCGATTTAAACTATTATACAAACATGGGGTCTGGTTCAAATATAGAGATGAGGGTCTTTAATTTGACCTGCTGCTGTACTCCGTCTCAAAGTGTTAACATGTGCTCAATGTTTCCTTACCATTATTGCTATGTTGTCTATTACCATGGTTGGTATATTTATTATTCCTACAGTTTTGATACAAATTATTGTTACAGTGTAATAATTATTGTTACCTGTGGTAATGCCACTCTGATACAACATCTGTATTATAAACCTTGAACAAAGTAAGAGTGAAAGTCATGTGAATAATCACTGAATGGAGAACTGGGGGTGGGATTAAATAAATTATCTTCTTCCCACTCCCTTTTAGGCAAAACTGGACAATCATGCATTACATAATATACATTACCTTTTGCACTATATTAATTTATATTATTATTAGAGATGTCCGATAAATGCTTTAAAATGTAATATCGGAAAATATCGGTATCGTTTTTTTTTATCGGTATGGTTTTTTAAATTTTTAAATCAACATAAAAAACACAAGATACTCTTACAATTAGTGCACCAACCAAAAAAACCTCCTTCCCCCATTTACACTCATTCACACAAAATGGTTGTTTCTTTCTGTTATTAATATTCTGGTTCCTACATTATATATCAATATATATCAATACAGTCTGCAAGGGATACAGTCCGTAAGCACACATGATTGTGTGTGCTGCTGGTCCACTAATATTACTAACCTTTAACAGTTAATTTTACTCATTTTCATTAATTACTAGTTTCTATGTAACTGTTTTTATATTGTTTTACTTTCTTTTTTATTCAAGAAAATGTTTTTTAATTTATTTATCTTATTTTATTAATTTTTTTTAAAAGGACCTTATCTTCACCATACCTGGTTGTCCAAATTAGGCATAATAATGTGTTAATTCCACGACTGTATATATCGGCATTGGTTTATATCGGTATCGGTAATTAAGAGTTGGACAATATCGGAATATCGGATATCGGCAAAAAAGCCATTATCGGACATCCCTAATTATTATGTGTTGTCAACTTTGTACTTTTTTATGTCATTGCCTGAAATAAATAAATAAATAAATGAAATGAATGGGGAAAAAAAAGAAATGAGAGTCCTACACATTTATACGCCAGTGTAGGTGCCACTTCTTTCCATCTTTCCACCATCAACCCAGTAACTACATAATGGGGCCGTTGTTGTGGTGGTTTTGGAAGGGGCTAATGGAAACCACTAGAGTCCTCCCTCATCACACACATGCACACACAACCATTAACTTAAACGGGTGGAAGAAATAAGGTAATGGCTGGAAGAAGCATGGAATTGACAGATGGAAGTTGGGGGTAGGGGGGTGACATGTGTGTAGCAAAGCCTGGAACAGTAAGCTGTAATTTGGCTTAATCATGGTTTGATTGGTGTGTGTGTGTGTGTGTGCACTTACATTGTAAGTGTGGTTAATATTTGTGTTGGTAAATGCTTTCTGTTCTAAGTTTATCCTGAGGAGTTCTGTTTGTACAGATAGACTAATCCAAGTACAGTGGAACCTCAATGTGCAAACCCCTGGTTATACAAACTTTTCCATTTAGGACAGGATAGGCGAGACTTTACTCATCCCATAATGGGGAAATGATGTGGTTGCAGTGCAGATACAAAAAGTACATAACAAAGGTAGACAACTCATGAAAACAAGAGAGAAAAAAATTTAAGAACACAAACGATATGAAATACATTTAAAGAGCACAGAGCTAATGCAACCATCTGACACTTCAGCAACGCCATTTCTACATACATCTACAAAGTAAATCAATGGAAAACCAAAAAAGTTAGCAATAAATCAAACATATTGCGCTCATGTGATTGCATCATGCATAGACAAACAACAAATGGTAAATGGTAAATGGTTGTACTTGTATAGCGCTTTTCTACCCCTTTTTAAGGAGCCCAAAACCCACATACAACACGGTGGCCTCTGTGGTGTTTCACGCCACTGTCTGCTGGTGTTGGGAGAGAGCAATAGACCCAACAAAGCAACCGAGAGAGCCGACTACGTCTCAGGCTGCCCACTAGCTCTCGGCCATTGTCTGCGCGAATGAGCGAGAGTCTGTCGAGAGAGACTGAATCATGCTCATTCAGCTCTGTGAAGCTCGGTCATCCCGACACTCAACGCCAGCTCTGCAGCCCCTGTCTCTTCCTCCGCATCTTCTTCGGTCTTGCTACACGGACTCCGGAGAGAGAGCCAGCAGCTAGTCTCCCGTGCAAACATGGCCAAGGCACCCCAGAGGCTTATCCAAAAGTTAAACACCAAAAATCACTGCAGAAGTCACGAAAGTGCCACCACTTGCAGCGCAGTACCAAAGGAGTCCGAACCAAAAGGAAAAAAAACACATGAAAAAAGGGAAACATCAAGAAAACAAAGGAGGAAACACAAAAGCACAGAGCTCCTTCAACCAGCAGCCATTACAGCGGCGTCATCTTGAAAAACCCCCAGAAAAACAAACTTCATTGTGTGCCTGCAGCACAGTCATTGTGTGCTTGCAGTGCAGCCAGAGCAGTGCTAATTTCTACTTTGTGTGCTTTTTTTAAGCGATTTTTTGCCGTTTTAAAGAATTTTTCATACTTTTATTAGCTCAATACGAGTCCAAAGGAAGCAATGGACAAGTTGTCTACATCGCCTACCCTCGCCCCACTACACCCACTCCTTTCCACTGAACACCAAGAAGATTAAGCCCCACAGTAAAGTGAAGTGAAGAGAATTATTTTTATATAGCGCTTTTTCTCTAGTGACGCAAAGCGCTTTACATAGTAAAACCCATTATCTACATCGTTAAGCTAAATTTAAACCAGTGTGGGTGGCACTGGGAGCAGGTGGGTAAAGTGTCTTGCCCATAGGCGCCGATCCCGTGGGTGCTTCGGGGGCCGAGCACCCATGGACAATGCCGAGCAGCCATGTGGGATTGATGGCAACTTTCAATCTTTAAAATAATTTTTGAAAAATCAATCTTGTTGTGGTTAATTTTGCCGAGTTTGGTCCGTTTTACAAAATAATAAAGCCACAAATCATATGGGATATTAAATTCGTTGAACGTCTTTTCTTTTTTTTTTTTAATACACACACACCGAGCACCCACTGGCAGAAATGCAGATCGGCGCCTATGGTCTTGCCAAGGACATACCAACTGTGCCTAGGTGGAAGTGGGAATCAAACCTGGAACCTGTGAATGTGGATTTTATGGTTTATTCCTAATTATTGTAGTGACCTGGCTGTTAAAGTTAAGGAGATTCGTGAAGATTTGTGATTTCAAACTGTGAGTGCACCACAGGGCTAGTGACAGTGTGTGTGTGTTAAAGTTAAAGCACCAATGATTGTCACACACACACTGGGTGTGGTGAAATTTTTCCTAGGCATTTTACCCATCCCCTTGTTCACCCCCTGGGAGGTGAGGGGAGCAGTGAGCAGCAGTGGTGGCTGCGCCCAGGAAGCATTTTGGTGATTTAACCCCTAATTGCAACCATTGGCGCTGAGTGCCAAGCAGGGAGGTGATGGGTCCCATTTTCATAGCCTTTGGTATGACTCGGCCGGGTTTGAACTCACAACCTACCGATCTCAGGGCGGACACTCTAACCACAAGGCAACTGGGCAGGTGTGTGTGTGTGTGTGTGTGTGTGTGTGTGTGTGTGTGTGTGTGTGTGTGTGTGTGTGTGTGTGTGTGTGTGTGTGTGTGTGTGTGTGTGCGTGTGTGTGGGTGTGTGCGTGTGTGTGTGTGTGTCGGCAGGGCACTGCATAAGTAGAGGGACAGTTCAGCTGTTGTTGTTTTTTTTTTTTACTTTGTTATTCAATAGAAAAGTGGTTCTCAAATGGGGGTACGCGTACCCCTGGGGGTACTTGAAGGTATGCCAAGGGGTACGTGAGATCTTTTTTAAATATTCTAAAAATAGCAACAATTCAAAAATCCTTTATAAATATATTTATTGAATCATACTTCAACAAAATATGAATGTAAGTTCATAAACTGAACATCAAATCAAGTAGGCTATTCCATTCATTACCATAAACCCAGAGATTCCCCCATGCCATGATTTCCCTCACTAAAATGTCTGTCAAAAGAACTGTGAAAAGAAATGCAACAATGCAATATTCAATGTTGACAGCTAGATTTTTTTTTTGGACATGCTCCATAAATATTGATGTTAAAGATTTATTTTTTTGTGAAGAAATGTTTAGAATTAAATTCATGAATCCAGATGGATCTCTATTACAATCTCCAAAGAGGGCACTTTAAGTTGATGATTACTTCTATGTGTAGAAATCTTTATTTATAATTGAATCACTTGTTTATTTTTCAACAAGTTTTTAGCTATTTTTATATCTTTTTTTCCAAATAGTTCAAGAAAGACCACTACAAATGAGCAATATTTTGCACAGTTATACAATTGAATAAATCAGAAACTGATGACATAGTGCTGTATTTTACCAAAAATGCTTTGCTCTGATTAGGGGGTACTTGAATTAAAAAAATGTTCACAGGGGGTACATCACTGAAAAAAGGTTGAGAACCACTGCAATAGAAAGTTGGTCCATCATCTCCTTATGTTTGTTTGATATACAGCAATGCACAGCACTTTATATTGCACGAAGTTTGACTAAAATATGGACTTTTGTCAAGGCTGCAATCCATTGTTCAGGTTTACATTGTTTCCTATGGAGAAATTTGCTTCAATATACAAACCTTTCTATTTATGAACCCTGTTTAAGATTCAATTACATTTGTGAATTGAGGTTCCACTGTACCTCCCCCGTTGCCTTTATTGATGTTTCTCCTCTTAAAACTGACATGGTCGAAACTTTATATAATCACTTGATTGTACTCACAGGACTGACAACGGCCCACAGCAGAACACTCCTCTGGGGAGAACAACGATTCTGTTTTCTTGTAGATACCTGTAAAATGGACAAATATTGTATGATTGAAGGTGCAGGTGACAAAAACCCTCCACAAAAAAACAAGAACTCACAGTTCTCGGAGGCCGATGAATCGATCTAGCAGAGTCGTATCCAGGGAGGAGATGTGGTTCTTGGAAAGATCTCTGTGATATAAACCAAAATATTCACTTTAAAATGTATGTGTGGGAAAGCCAATCAAATACACACATGCACTTAAACACGTGCGCACTCACACACACACACACACACACACACACACACACACACACACACACACACACACACACACACACACACACACACACACACACACACACACACACACACACACACACACACACACACACACACACACACACACACATATAGACATGAGATGGTCAGAGTAGCAAGATGTAAACACATTGTTATTGAACATTGTGCTTAAGATAGATAATAGTTTGTTGATGACCCTTTAAGTACACTAAGGTGGTGAAACCACCTGTCTACTAAGGCAGTGGTCCCCAACCTTTTTGTAACTGCGGACCGGTCACCGCTTGAAAATTTGTCCCACGGACCGGGGGGGAATGGTTTTGTTTTTTGTTTTTTTTTGGTCATAAAAAAATACAATCATGTGTGCTTACGGACTGTATCCCTGCAGACTGTATTGATCTATATTGATATATAATGTAGCAGTGGCGTGCAGTCACTTTCATGGAAAGAAAAAAAATGTAAAAAGAAAAAAAAAAAAATTAAATTGTTATATGTATCCAGTGATTATACTAACGTTATTTTCCATTTAACTTCACCAGTTTTAGATTATTTTTATTTTTATTTTCACATTTGCTGTTCAAATACTGAGAAGAGACGGTGCGGTGATCAGCAGCCAGTTGAGGCACGTCACTGATTTGTGCCTCAACATGGATTGTGCACAATGACTCGGCTAACTGCTGAGCTGCTGTGCAGTGAGACTGTATTGCTATATGAATTATATCAGCTAACTAAACTATGGTATAGTTTAGTTAGCTGAGGTATATAATGTACAGTGTATTTTGTCAACAACTGTATGTGTGTAACGTATTTCTTGTGCTGAGCATTCATAAAACTGCTGCAAAAACGTACTGTCTGAGGCTCGCAGTAATCCGGCCTCCTGGTGGTAGAGGGCGGTAGTGATCCCAGAGATCATTCCTCGCCGCAGAAGAAAAAAAAAAAAAAAAAAAAGTTTGCAAGTCAATTGTTTATTTCCTCTCGCCTGGACTTTTATTAAAAACATGGAGGATTACATATGTAAAATAAAACAGTTTTCTAAACTGGACTTTCAATCGAAGCAGGAGGTAATTTAAAGGTAGACCAAAACCGGAGCTAAAAGGTTTGCTTTTGACTTCGGGACAGAAGACCCGTTCTTTTCAAACAGCGTGGTACACACGCAAAGGCTGGCTGTGTGGATGTACAGCAAGAAAGGTAAGACCATAATAATGTTTTTTTTATTAAATGTGCTTTTTTGTGTGCTACAGTTGTGTAAAGAATGCTGGTATGAGCTTTTAAACATAACCCGTTAACTGCTGCCAATCACATGGTGAATAAGATACTATTTAGGGTTCATATGTTTGTAAATCTGACTGTGATGATGCAGTGCCTCACCAGACATTAACCTCACCGCACGCCCTTGTAATGTAGGAACCAGAAATATTAATAACAAAAAGAAACAACCCTTTTGGGCTAATGAGTGTGAATGCGTGTAAATGGGGGAGGGAGGTTTTTTGGGTTGGTGCACTAATTCTAAGTGTATCTTGTGTTTTTTATGTTGATTTAATGGAAAAAAAAAAAAAAAAAAAAAATTAATTTCTTGTGCGGCCCGGTACCAATCGATCCATGTACCGGTACCGGGCCGCGGCCCAGTGGTTGGGGACCACTGTACTAAGGCGTATGAGATTAGGGGCATAGCTCCCTTACTAGATCTCTTGCATGATTAAGATGTTGTAAAGTGTGCTATAACTGAGTGTGTGTGTCGTGTCGTGTGTGAAATTACCAAGACTGCAATAGAAGTCTCCCCATGCTGAGAAAGTCGACTATTGCCAAAGACATTATGCATCATGTATCTTAGACACTCACCCATTCACATTTCACACCTGCTCATTTTAATGGGCATGTTATGAAAAATTTTGAATTTGTGCTCAGTTTTATATTATTTTTTTTAGTGTGATTATAGTTTGCAGTCGAACGTAGAACTGGACTGCATCATACTGCATGGTGTTTCTAATATTTTGTGATGTGAGTGAATACAGCAATGTATGCCTGAGGTTTCTAACCTCCAACAAAACTGTTCATTAGCATTCAACATCATGCAAAACACTAGACAAGCCACTTATTCTACCGCCCGAATGCAGCTTAGATAGGCTCCAGCAACCCCCCGCGACCCTGAAAGGGACAAGCGGTAGAAAATGGATGGGATGGATGTCTGATATGAGCTATTAAAAAGAAGATTAAAGCAAAGTTGAAGCAATGCTGTCCATCTATGGTATTCCATTTACAACAGTGCTTCTTAATAATTTGTTGTCATGACCTCAGAGGCAGACAGAGAATTTTCGCAAGCCCCTCGAATTTAATTGCTATTGGGAATTTGATACGTATTTATTTATCTGTACAACTATGTGAGTTATACATATTTTTTACAAATTGCCACAGAAAAAGATTCCTGTTTTTCCTTTTAATTTCTTTCACAAACTTGTCTTTAGCTTTGTACACGTGTTCCTGTGTACTTACTACTTTTACTGTAGAGAACAGGGAGCCTGTTGATTAGATTGAGCGATGCTGCCACCTCACTTACCAGAAATATATGCAGATTTATTTAAAATAAAAAAACTAACAAATCACATGTACATTCAGTAAGTATTCATAGCCTTGGCCATGAAGCTCAAAAGTGAGTGAGGGGCATCCTGTTGGAACTGATCATCCTTGAGATATTTCTACAGCTTACCGTATATTCTGGACTATAAAACGCTACTTTTTTCCTACCCTTTAAACTCTGCGGCTTATAAAACAGTGCGGCTAATTTATTAATTTCTCTTCGTTGACAGCCACAAAGCAAATAGTTTGCATTAAACACATGCTAAGACACTTAAATGGTGTATTACTGTTTGTGCTATGGCACCATCTTTTTGGACGAGTCTGCTCACTGCAGGTGAGGCTGAGCAAAAGTGTTTTTTGCTGTTTAAAGCTTTGAAGCAAAAGTAGAAGTGCCGTTTCATCTTCTAATCGTACATAGTGTTTCTACTCGTATGGATTCTTCATTCATCGCTCCAAGCAACATTTGTAAGAGTTACACTATAACTAAAATAATTTTTACTTACTAAACCGTCCCATGTGTGATGCCTGTAGGAGTGTTTTCATGCATATTTGTCTGTGCTATCGTAATGTAAGCTAGCATCATTAGCATTAGGTAATATGATAACACGTTTTGAGTGTCTGTGTTAGTATTTTTACCTTACAATGGCATTCCGTTTGTATTGTTCCAGTTTTACAAATTCCTGAGTAAATTCACCAAAACGTCACTATGGAGTTATTGAGTCTTTGGAGAGCTAGTTTCCGCAGCTAGTGGGTCCATGACTATGATTTGTGTTGTGTTTGATCAGCCGTTTTACTGCCGTTTTACAGAAACCGTTTGTAAACAATTAAGGTATATAAATAAACATTTATAAAATCTTTCTGTGTAAATAACCCATTTCACAACATATACATATATTGTCTGGTGCAGCTAATATAGAGCTGCCAAGCCTCACGCTTTGAGCGTGAGAGTCAAGCATTTGAACCCATTGTCACGCCACACACCACACTTGACATTTCTCACCCGTATTTTTCCCCTTTCACTACTCTGTACTTTTTTCCTCACGGCTTGCTGTGGATCGAGTAACTCTGACTGACTGAGTGATATAACCAATCCGAGACCAATCCATATGTTCTTGTGCCTAAATCTAGCCAACCACGGAAGGCACCACACAATGTAAACCAATCAGAAGCAACGTAAGGTGGGTCATGGCGTCTCTATCTTTTACACACACCTCAGCGCAGTGTTGTCAACTTGGCGACTTTCTCGCTAAATCCAGTATTTTTCCAACTCCCCTTGGTGATTTTCTTACTCAAAAACAACTAGTGACAATCTAGCGGCTTTTTATGGTATGTTTTGGAGACATGAAAGCACGTTTCTATGCCCTCAACGTACAAGCGACGCTGCAGTGAGCCTAATTTCCTTACATGCGGTCCCTGTCAACTGAGGCCCCTTCTACACTAAGCCGGCTGAGGTTATTCAGGCTATATCCCACCTAACTTTATCCTTGTCCACACACACACAATGCCACCGTTTAAGACCCCCTCCGTCCGCCGGCGCAACGCGAATAAAAATGTGCGCGTCATAGTTACCTCAGACCTGGAAGTGTATTCTTACCCTGTGTTTCAATGTGGCCTATTGCCACATTTCTTTTCACAGTAAACCTTGCTTGCCTCACCATCAGCAGCTTTTAGACCGGCCCTATTGTAGTGAATCACACCTGAGCCAACATACATGAATCATATCTTTAATGGACGTGTGAAAGTAAACAATGTGATAAATAACATTTTACAATAATCAACTTAGGGATCTAGATATCTAGGCACTGTGCTTGTAGGCTGAAATTGGCGGTTGTACTTGACGGCCACAACCACTTCATGTCTTCACAATAGTTATGGAGCACAAAACTAGACGTTGAGTAATCGCTCGACATACACCACGGACAATAACTGATAGTCTGCTTTGCCAGTCCAAATGCATTCACTGTTTTCCGTAGTACTCTCTTGTCCATGGGAGCCCGCATTCTCGTTGTCTCCCTTTCGACAAATGGACAAAGTTTTTCTCTAAGTAAAGTCACAGCTGACCTTGACATTCGAAAGTTCTCTTGCCGTTCCTGTTGCACAACACACTCGGTGACAAACATATCCCACCAGGCTACCTTCTTCCAGGCCTTATCCAAAACCGTCGCTCAACATTGCTATGTTGCCGTCTGAGATGTGTTGTATCCGAAATAGCTGCAATCGCGGGTTTCCTTCTTTTAAGGTATTCATGTGTGATTTCCACAAGCGTCTGTTATGAAGCTGACTGTGGCACGTCTTTCTGACGTCACTTCCTGTGTGGGGCGAGGTCTTTCTAGCGTCACTTCCTCTCTGAACTCAGTTTGTAAACGATCAATGAGTCCATACAAAGCTAAGAGCCAGAGAGTGAAGAAATAGACGGCGCACTTACCCGTGTAAAAAATTATCCAAGGAGGGGAACCTTGAACGATGGTTTAGTGTGGCTGACACGGCGCTTAGGCTAAATAATTATTCGCTTAAGGAGTTATCAATCAATCAATCAATCAATCAATGTTTATTTATATAGCCCTAAATCACAAGTGTCTCAAAGGGCTGTACAAGCCACAACGACATCCTCGGTGTCGAGTGGGTCTGACATAATATTGTGAAAGTCCAACACATCAGCGAAAGTCCAGTCCATGGTGGAGCCAGCGGGAACCATCCCGAGCGGAGACGGGTCAGCAGCGTAGAGATGTCCCGATCTGATGGACAGGCTAGCGGTCCACCCCGGAGCAGAGTAGAAAAGAAAAGAAAAGAAACGGCAGATCAACTGGTCTAAAAAGGGAGTCTATTTAAAGGCTAGAGTATACAAATGAGTTTTAAGATGAGACTTAAATGCTTCTACTGAGGTAGCATCTCTAACTTTTACCGGGAGGGCATTCCATAGTATTGGAGCCCGAATAGAAAACGCTCTATAGCCCGCAGACTTTTTTTGGGCTCTGGGAATCACTAATAAGCCGGAGTTCTTTGAACGCAGATTTCTTGTCGGGACATATGGTACAATACAATCGGCAAGATAGGCAGGAGCTTGAGGGCCTGAATGTCTGCTCTTTGACAGCTTGTGCTGAAAACACATTTTGTTGTTCTTTGAAATGCAGTGACAATAAAGTGCCATTCCAGTAAGAGCAGAGAAGAGACGCACATCCACTTTGAGCAAAACTGCCGCTGTTTCTACCTTGGTTTACAGAGTAAGATGTAAATGTTTCATCACTGTCACACTTCAAATAAAAACAAACCTATCGTTCATGTTAATGAGCACGGTCAATAGATTTGGTTTGTTCGTGAATATTACAACTACAGCTTCCATCCATCCATTTTCTACCGCTTGTCCCTTTTGGGGTCGCGGGGGGTCGCTGGAGCCTATCTCAGCTACAATCGGGCGGAAGGCGGGGTACACCCTGGACAAGTCGCCACCTCATCACAGGGCCAATACAGATAGACAGACAACATTCACACTCACATTCACACACTAGGGCCAATTTAGTGTTGCCAATCAACTTATCCCCAGGTGCATGTCTTTGGAGGTGGGAGGAAGCCGGAGTACCCGGAGGGAACCCACGAAGTCACGGGGAGAACATGCAAACTCCACACATCATCGATCAACTTCTAGCAACTTTTATGACAGTCAATAGCTACTTTCCTTCCTGAGGAGTTGGCAACACTGGAAGATCGACAAAGATTAGAAGAGATTGAGGACAAAGAGGATGGAGATGAAAAATATATACAAATTGAGAACACAGATGCAGACGATGAGACAAAAGAGCCAGCAGAGAAAACAGTTAATTAATTTCTGGTTAATTAAGACTAGCATTAGTACTGTTTGGCTTAGTCTCAGGCAGCATTACTATATTGAATTAATAGAGTGTGAAGGTGACTAAATGGTGTTATTTTATGTCTTATAATGTTGAAAAATGTATTTTGAAGTTCGTAAACAGATTTTTTATGCTGTAGCTATGAAAATATTTGGTTTATAATTAATGATTCTTACTTCACAGAAATGCATTTATTGTGATGTCTGAAACCAACTAACCTACTATTCAGTCCTTCAATATATTGACACATAGTTGTCATATAAAAGAGTCCTTTCTGTCTCAACTGTTATGTCTAGAAAAGAGGTTAACTGTCGACGCTGACTTTTTTTCATTGCTTTGAGTGCAGGTTATATTCTTTGAACTTCACCTGATTGCACTCAAATGTTATGGTACTGATCAGATTTTTTTTTTTTAGAAGCGCTAGATTAATCATGACTAAGGAAGCGAGAGAAGCGGAATCGGAGGCCCCTGCCAAGTTGCCAACACAAACAAAGAGGACCAGTGAGGAACACAGTCCAGTGACTTCAGCTTCTCCTGGGCTTCACAGCAAAGCCTGAGCTGCACGAGGGAACGAGGAAACAAAAGGGGAGAGAAAATGAAATACAAATAAGGCGCTAAAGGTTGCGAGAGGACAAAGAGTGTGAATGTAAGACGACAGGATGCTGCTGGCTTCAAGTTACACGATTAACTTTAATGAAGAACACATTTGGACAGAAATGTTCCACGTTCATTACTGAATGTGCATGGTGGACACTCGTTTCACCTTCTGGAGGTACAATCAATCAATCAATAGATATAAATAAAGCAAATGTGAGTAAATGGAAATGCACTCCTTGCTCACACTCTTTCTAGTGCGTGAGTGTGTGTGTGAACTGAGCAGGACGCCCATTCCCAAAAGGAAACATCTGTACATTCCAGACAAGCTGTGTAAGAAAGATGGAGAGCAAGAGAGCGTTCTCTTCTCTGCTAAAGCCATCAGCGCGGATAAAACAACGGAGCACAAAGATGCAGGATCCAGGAGCCGATTTGTTTGCACATCAGGCTGATACCTCTTTTATGTAACGCTCGAACGACACAGGTGGTGTGTTTAAGAGTTTTCCAAGAAAGAACAATCTTTTTCACCTTTGTGGAAACAGCTTGGATGAGACGTGAAGACACAAGTGTGTTTTGCATGATCATATAACATGACCTTCACTGTGTCTAATAGCAACAGGCTCCTGTTCTCGCTGCTACCTTTGGACACACATGGTTTTACTTACACACACACACACACACACACACACACACACACACACACACACACACACACACACACACACACACACACACACACACACACACACACACACACACACACACACACACACACACACACACACACACACACACACACACACGGTAAAGGCACACTTGAGCTGTAGTGCTGCTCACAAACACCTACAGCACACATATGGTTCTGTTTTACTAACGGTGTGGCCAATGATCTAACCGCTCCTTATAAGGCCTGTCTGGTGCCACTTATTCTGAGCTGGTGGATGGGAACACACACACACACACGCACACACACACACACACACACACACACACACACACACACACACACACACACACACACACACACACACACACACACACACACACACACACACACACACACACACACACACACACACACACACACTGGAAAGAATATGAATAGTGGAAAATATAAATGTCCACAGGGAGAGAGCAGGATATAATTCTCAGTAATATTAATGACAATGAAATGACAGAGATGTAAAATGCCAAATAAAGACAGCCTCAGTCCTGAATATGAGCTGGAAGTTTGAAACACATAAGAGATCGGATTTACTACCTTGAGGTGGCAAAGTAAAGTCAAAGTCTCCGAGAGTGGAGACCAGCGGTCCACTAACCCACTAAACACAGACTTCTCTGTGGTCGCTTTCATCCTTCCTTCAGCATCCCACTGCTGCTGCCTCACCCTTTTTTTCCCCCTTCTCTTGAAAGAGAAGCTCAAAGATGGTGGAGTTGGATGAAATAGAGTGGCCAGGTGTAAAGGAGAACCCAATCATCTCTGTGTTAATTGTGTCCACCACAGCCTGATAGAGCATCACATGACAGCTGCCAACTGACCCCTCACTGACACCAAGAGGGATGCAACTAATAATCAAGGCATCTAGGTGAGACTTTACTTATCCCATAATGGGGAAATTATGTGGTTGCAGTGCAGATACAAAAAGTCCATAAAAAAAAAGTAAACAACTCATAAAAACAAGAGGGAAAAATTCAAAAACACAAAGGATATAAAGTACATTTGAAGAGCACAGAGCTGATGCAATCATCTGCCACTTCAGCAACGCCATTTCTACATACAGCTACAAAGTAAATAAACGGAAAACCAAAAAAGTTAGCAATAAATAATACATATTGCGCTTATACGATTGCACCATGCATAGAGAAACAACAAAACAAAAACACAATCTCACTGACACCAAGAGGGATGCAACTAATAATCAAGGTATCCAAATCTGGCTTTTCACTAAAACGTTTAAAGGGGACCTAATATGATAGACCAATTTTTCTTACCTATTGGTACCTGTTTTTGTGTATTTGGGATCTGCATAAGCCCTGAAAATGTGAAATCAAACCATGGATACATGGCGGAGATTTTTACAAAACAATCTTGCCTTCCTTTACTTCCTACAAACGATCTGTTTGGAATTTGCCCAATTTGTATTATTTTTCCCAATTGTGACGTCAGCGGATATCTCCATGTATGGTATTAATTTACCCAAAGTGCTTTGCTTGAGTCCACCTTTGTAATCTGCTGTAGTCAATAAGCTCTCTATTTTTCTTCATCTATCTATGTTGTGGGGCAGACTAGTTCATACATGCACATGTATCCTTCGCTGTTGCTATTTGTAATACAAAGTATAGTATAGTGCCAAGCTTCCAATTTATATCTGTCCGTAGACCGCTATGGAAGCGCTAAAAACGGCAACACGGATGACGGGGAGAAGACGCTGTCGAAGTGAAGCCACATAAATAAGACCACAAAATGGCACATCCTGAAGAGACGGTCAGAAAGCAGCATGAAAACGGCCTGTAAAACATAATCTATGCAAAATTTTGACCAAAGAACCAACATTACTTGTTATGTGGACCACAATGAGTAAATGTAAAAAAAACTATCATAAAATGACCCCTTCAAGTGCCACGATTACAATTTTGTTGCTGTCAAGTTACACAATTTGGATGTATATTAATAATACTATACACACAGTCACACACACATCATTAAAAAACTGAAATAATATGTTGTTTAGTGCTATAGCTCAGTGATTCTCAAACTGTGTTTGGAACTTAATGTTCTCCACATTCTTTCCCTACGCCCGCCCTTTCCCAGCCTTTCAGCCAATTACTACGCACAACACATTGATATTATTTTTACTATTGATATTTGATTTATTTTAGTACAATGTTTATTTAACATTTATGTGAAATTACTTGTATTTGGGTCATTATTTAAATACAGTTTTTTATGTTCTTATATTTAAACAAGGTGTTACTGTACAAACTGTATGTAATGTTACAGTGGCCAAAAAACTGGTATACTTGTTAAATAAAATCTCTGCCTTGTTTTTAATGAATACTTAGGCCTACTACGCTACTGTATTTTACTGTTGGTTATTATGGTTGTACTTGGAGAGGCAAGTGTTTTCTGGGGTGGTACTTCAAGTTTGAGAACTACTGCTCTAGCTATAAAAATATTAAATTCATAATTAACAATTCCTACTACACAGAAATTAATTTACTACGGCCAGGCCCAGAACCAATTGACAGTGTATTACTCTCAGAAGTAGTGTATGGAAGACACAACCAACAAAAATTATATAAGGAAATAATGTATTATAATATTGTACAAGTTATGTAAAGATCTGTATTTACTATACATAATCACGTATGAATATTAAACAAAAAGACTACCGTACTTTGACAAGTACAATTCAGTTCAATCCAATATGTTCAATATTTATGTGTTTATATTTCAGATAATGTCCAAAGTTTATATAAAAAGGTGTAAAAAAAATAGCTTGATAAGTCCAATGGGTCCAAAGTGTTCAATACCTCCTACCGCAGTGAAGCCAATTAAAAACTGCGATATGCACCCCACACCCCTCAACCCCTCTGATTTTTGTGGCCCTAAACAAGCGCATAAAGTGTTTATGCCAGAGGCATGTCCTGGATATACTGTATATCTGTAGTTTCATCAGCGTGCTGTAGCAGCCTGTTATGCGGCGTGCCAACATGGCAGCTCAAAGTGGCGTGGCCCATCTACCTATTTATATCCATGCCTTTAGACCATGGGTGTCAAACTCTGGCCCGCGGGCCAAAATTGGCTCGCCGTGTAATTCCACTTGGCCCTTGAGGCGATATCAAATTAACACTAGAGCTGGCCCGCCGATTAAATACAGCGGAGGTGCCACGGTAACACCGCATTCACCACTAATTCTCATACTTGCCAACCCTCCCGGGAGACTCCCAAATTTCAGTGCCCCTCCCGAAAATCGTCACGTCCGCTTTTCACCCAGTCCAACGAGTGCTGGCCCAGTCACATAATATGTGCGGCTACTGCACGCACACACACGTGAATGCAAGCATACTTGAGCAACGGCAATACAGGTTACACTGAGGGTGCCCGTATAAATAACTTTAACACTGTTAGAAATATGCGCCACACTGTGAATCCACACCAAACAAGAATGACGAACACATTTTGGGAGAACATCCGCACCGTAACACAACATAAACACAACAAAACAAATACCCAGAATCCCATGCAGCCCTAACTCTTCCGGGCTGCAATATACACCCCCGATTCCACCAAACCCCGCCCCCAACCCCGCCCCCCTTAACCGATGCACGGAGAGGGAGGGGGGAGGGGGGGGTTGTGGAAGCGGGGGTGTATATATATATTTACACATTATGTATATGGGACTCATTCCATATTCACAACAGTAATAACACCGCGGTTAGAATGTTGGTACAGTATGGATCCTCCAGCTGGCTGCAGGGGGCGGCAGGGAGACGTCCCTGTCGCTGCTCCACCACCCAGAGATGTTCCGGGATTAAAGGAGCGAAACATCCGTTAAGGTTGGCTCCCGGCTGCTGACCCTGCAGCTAGCACCACATGGCACTGTCGGAGGTGCGTCAGGCAGTAATGCCCTGCAAGTGTTAACTTGTGCTTACATCTATCTTCACGTTATGTATGTATGTATGTATATATATATATATATATATATATATATATATATATATATATATATATATATATATATATATATATATATATATATATATATATATATATATATATATATATATATATATATATATATATATATATATATATATATATATATATATTTACACATTATATATATATATCCATCCATCCATCCATTTCCTACCGCTTGTCCCTTTTGGGGTCACGGGGACAGACAATATTCACACTCCAGTTCACACACTAGGGCCAATTTAGTGTTGTCAATCAACTATATATATATATATATATATATATATATATATATATATATATATATATATATATATATATATATATATATATATATATATATATATATATATTCCACTTTGAAAATGTTTTGGGGGAAAATATTGTACATTTTTTGTTTTTGCCAAAGGAAAACAGGGTTTTCTTTAACAAAAAAGCCATAAAACATAGGAACAAAATCTACACTTTATATCGACTGATAGATCTGAAGTCGATCTGGAGATTTAGGTGTTGAAATTTTTTTTTTAAATAGTCATATTTTGACTTATTTTTAACATTTTTATGACTGAGATCTTTCTGGAGCCCGAAAGGAAGAAAAAAAAAATCTATATATTGTATTGGTTTTGAAAATGAAACATATCAAATTGTGCGGTCCTCAGTAGAAAAAGGTATGATTGCTATGCTGTGATGTTTTAAACAGCGTCAACATTCTCAGCTCATGATGTTTAGCATTTCGGCTTGTCTGCAACATCTTACAGCGTTCAATTTCTGAGGATATTGAATTTGTATTGTTCAATTCTAGGCAACTCGCTCAAGTGTTCGCAGGGCGAGAAGCTAAAAGACGGTTGATTGAAGACTTCGAAAACGTCTTAACGTTTAATTCAACAGTCTGCCTGGCTGGGTCACCAACAATCTCCACTCCTCTTCAGAACATTCTGTCCATTTTTCCAGCTGCTGCTGCCTGCATTGTCTGGCTTCCAGCTGGAACATGTAGGGCAGCTGTGTGCAGCGATTTAACACACTCACACAAATAAAGCCTCACACACGCACACGCACTGACACACACACTGACCATGTTGTCAATGCAAGCAGGGGGAAAAAAACCTGCACAACTCATAGGATCATTGGACACCGTTTCTGGTAAATGAACTCGTGTCAGTCCATCCCACAGTCGTAAAGTGTATGATCAGAAAATAATCGTGGGCGCTCTGTGCTTCTGGTGAGAGAAAATAACTACTAACTTTCCTAAAACTCTGGAGTAAATGGAAAATATTTTTTAGGAGCATACATGGTTGATTCCACTTCTGTTACCCCCACGCTCTTATTTTAGATGTACAGTATGTTATTTTATTGAAAATTTGAAGCCTTTTTTCAAAGGATTTAGGTTACCTTCACATTGTGCTTTACAATACAATTTCTCGAATAGCTCAAACTGTGTAACACAGTTTTACTCACTAACCACATCTCTGTTCTGCAAGTTTTTTTATTTATTTATTTCATTATAAAAATCCTGTTAAAGCCACTTGTAAATGTTTTACTGTATTTTCTGTTTGTATGCATTTGGAGCCTGGCTATTTGAATGCTGTGTACTATAAAAGAGGCGTGCAATTTACAATGAAAAGATACACATGGTTCTGTAAATGACAAACAACAAATAAGTCCTCTCCCCTGAATGGTGCAATTTAAAATAAAAAGGTTGTCTAAAATGTGGGAAAAATTAATTCTGCCAAATGCTGAGAGAGTCTTTCATGAGCACATGAAACAAGAGCTATTGTAATATTACAACAAAATGCGCCAATTTAATAATTACCGTATTTTTCGGAGTATAAGTCGCTCCGGAGTATAAGTCGCACCGGCCGAAAATGCATAATAAAGAAGGAAAAAAACATATATAAGTCGCACTGCAGTATAAGTCGCATTTTTGGGGGAAATGTATTTGATAAAACCCAACACCAAGAATAGACATTTGAAAGGCAATTTAAAATAAACAAAGAATAGTGAACAACAGGCTGAATAAGTGTACGTTATATGACGCATAAATAACCAACTGAGAACGTGCCTGGTATGTTAACGTAACATATTATGGTAAGAGTCATTCAAATAACTATAACATATAGAACATGCTATACGTTTACCAAACAATCTGTCACTCCTAATCGCTAAATCCGATGCAATCTTATACGTCTAGTCTCTATAGCATTTACAAACAGCGTGCCAGCCCGGCCACATGTTGAATGTAGCTTTTACTTGCACACGTAGGAGACAGCAAAGCATACTCAGTCATCAGCCACACAGCTTACACTGACGGTAGCCGTATCAAACAACTTTAACACTGTTACGTTACAAATATGCGCCACACTGTGAACCCACACCAAAAAAGAATGAAAAACACATTTCTGGAGAACATCCCACCGTAACACAACATAAACACAACACAACCAATACCCAGAATCCCATGCAGCCCTAACTCTTGCGGTCTAGATTATACACCCCCGCTACCACCAAATCCCCCCACACATCAACCCCCCCCCCCCCCCCCCCCCCCTCCGTGCGTTGGTTGAGCCGAAGAGTTAGGGCTGCATGGGATTCTGGGTATTGGTTGTGTTGTGTTTATGTTGTGTTACAGTGCAGATGTTCTCCAGAAATGTGTTTGTCATTCTTTTTTGGTGTGGGTTCAAAGTGTGGTGCATATTTGTAACATAACAGTGTTAAAGTTGTTTTATACGGCTATACGTCAGTGTAAGCTGTGTGGCTGCTGACCTAGTACGCCTTGCTGTCACTTATGTGAGCAAGCTGAAACTGTATTCTACATGTGGTCGAGCAGGTACACTGTTTGGGCAGGCTGTATAGGGCGCAAAAAGCAGTGCCATCACGCCCTGATATTCGGGAGTCTCCCGGAAAAAATGAGAGGGTTGGCAAGTATGACGCGATCAAGCGCCATTCATTCAAAACTCGCGGGCCGCACTAACATCAAATTTCCACATTAAAGTGCGTGCCGGTATGTGTGTCTGAGACCCCTGGTTAACATAGCACAAAGCATTTAAGCTTTGTATGCGGTGTTTTTCATTTTAAATTTAAAATTTTTTTTTGTGGCTCCCATTATTTTCTTTAATTTGTGAAACTTGCCAAAATGGCTCTTTGAGTGGTAAAGGTTGCCGACCCCTGGTCTAGTCTCTTACGTGAATGAGCTAAATAATATTATTTGATATTTTACGGTAATGTGTTAATAATTTCACACATAAGTCGATCCTGAGTATAAGTCACACCCCCGGCCAAACTATGAAAAAAACTGCGACTTATAGTCCGAAAAATACGGTAGTTTGCATCCCAAAGATGCACATGAATCGTGTTGGGCTTGTGATCTGTTTGGCAGCAGACAGATGAGAGTTTATTTTATGTTATTATTATTATTAAGCCGCTGTAGTGGCTGCTGGTTGCAGGAGCTCCGTGCTCTTGTACAGTATTCCCTCCTTTGTGTTCTTGGTGTTTCTCTCTTGTTTTCATGTGTTTTTTGCCTTTTGGTTCAGGCCCCTTCGGGACTGCGCAACGAGGGGTGGCACTTGTGTGACTTCTGCGCTGCTCATTTGTGGACTTTTGAATCTTCCTCGGGGAGCCATGGCCATATCTGCACCGGAGACCAGCTGCTAGCTCTCTGCCTCTGCGTGGAGAGACCGGAGGAAATACAGAGGAAGAAACGAGGCTGTGGAGCTAGCATTGAGAGTCAGGATTGACCAGCTTCACGGAGCCCTGGCTGAATTGAGCATGTACAGGACACTTCGGTCTCCTTGCACAGATTCTTTCCTGTGTGATAAAGAGGGATAGACGGGGAAGTCCTTCTTTGCTGCCTTATATTACTGCCTTTGCACATGTCAATGTTTACTTTTGTATGCAAAGTAAATCCACACAGAATCCGTACTTTGGAGCAATGTTCACGGACTCCCGTATTTGGCTCGTTAGCTACCCGTCGCAGGCGAGCGATGATGTTCATGGTTGAGGGAAGAGGGGTTTGATGTTGGATGCTGGAAAATGTTTGATGCGTTGCAACAGTCAGCCTTAATGCATTGTTGCAGCTCGATGCAACGCGCATTTGCGAGACGAGCGGGTGTTGAGTGCAGCTGTGCTCGGGGGGTGTGGCCGCTGTGTCGGGAGTAGTGGGACGTGAGGCTGAAGAGACACAGGGCGTGCGGGTATAGTCAGGTTTTAAAATGTGTGCCTGTTGGGAGGTCTGTTGGTAAATCTCCGGGTGGTGGTGCACTGATGTCATACTAATAGTTTTTTTTTTTGTAATAATTTCGCAATTGATCGGTAAAGTCCCAAAGAGACAAAAATCATGTGTTTTTGTCTCTCATAAGGATTGTGAACGATAGGCAACATTCCAAAAAAAGGGCAGTTCCCTTTTAAGAATTTTTTTTTCAATATCAGTAAAATGGCATATAGTATATTGCAATAAAATATATATTTATTTGCTGCTCGACAATTTGATGACTTTCTTTCATTAAGCACCATGGCTTCCTTAAATTTTGATATCTATTAAGTGGTTTGTTGAGTGATGGCTGTATCTGTCTAGGTCACTTGTGTGTGTGTGAATGACAGGAAGAAAAGCTCTGACTTGACTTGGTGGAATTCATTTGGCACCACCTGTTGGTTGCCATCTATAAGTAAATTTTTAGTCCCTGATACACGACTGTCTCTTTTTACTTTTTCCCAGGGAAAAAAATCGTCTTGTATTTAGGCGGTACATCCTCACCTCAATTTATGAGTGACTATTTTTTAGTCATAATATAAACCAAAAGAACAGTGGCTTTGGTCACTCATTGCTCTCTATAGTGGTGGAGTTTGTGTACATTTTCAGGTGTGTGGGAGGCCATTCGTCTAGTTATTGCTTAAGTAAACATGTTTAGCCAAATATTCAAAATAAAAGACAGCCTTCAAGGGTGGATGATGCAAATAATACACAATACAGTGAGTAAAATAGGAAGAGAAGAACTATAAATGTCATCAGGCAGATAAAAGCGCCTTCCACCAAAAAATAAAGATGATAGTTTGGTGCAGTTATGATATATTTGTACTGCAGTAAATACATCCCCCTATGTACAATATTATTACAGTATGGATTACACAAGTGTTCATGTTCATAATCACAGTGCAGGCATGACTCACTTCATCTTCAGTCCTGCAATGATTCACACTGACGGATTCTCCAAGGACTTGAATGGAGGGTCACTTCTAGGACAGCACCATCACTGTATGACATGTTCAACACGGCTATGATAAAATATTGAGAAGCTACAGGTATATGCTGTACATTAGCATGACTAAACGGACATCTAAAAAAGCCCAGCGATTTTAGGGAAATGAACAATTCACACCAAATCACTTAAATGGGCAAATGTTGAAAATAAGAAAACGGTCGCAAACATTCTTATACCAGCATACGTTGGTCATTAATAAATTCATACAAGAGCAAAAAATAACAATTACACACTACCGATGCAAATATAATTCCGCTACCGCTAAAATGACATCACTGAACAAGAAGTCAAATCGAACGAACAAAAACAGACATCATGTTACGAAGCTAGGGATGTGCCAGTTGATCAGCCGATTTTTAAGATAAAGTATGTGCCAATGCCGATAATTGCCTTTTAATGCCGATCACAAAAGCCATTACCCTCTGGCTGACAATGTATTTATTTGTGTTACCCCTGCTGACAAGTGTCTAATAGCTAATTCTGTGTCTCTATTCTCAGTGTGGAGACACTCCTCTAGGCTAATAATGATCACCTCCATTGCTGTAAATTAACTTAATTTCTTAGTAACCTAATTACTATGACTAAGTATTATTATTACTAGAGGATGAGGGTAAACATGTTACACATTGAGTAAGCAAGCAGGAACAGACATGCCAATTGCTAAGATAGCTGCTAAAATAGCTTGAAACAACAATAAATAAGTGCTTAGTAAACTTAAAGAAGTGTGAATGAAACCGCGTGGCAGCAGAAAGTAACCAACTATTGACAGGAAATTAACAAGTAAATTAATTTAGTAATAATCTAGAGAGACTAGGATAATAATACTGCAACTATTGTGCTCTGTTGTTGTGTGTAGCGGCCAGACTACACGTAAGAGGGCAGCTCGATCCATAAATCAGCGGTGTTGATATCAAGCGTAGTATTGGTATATGATCGATAGGTATAAGATTTACCGGTACATTTCGTTTTCACACAATCATTTGTCGTTCATGTTTACAAACGTCCCTGGACACAGGAGGACTTTGAGGGCAAAAATGTAGTGATTTAAATGAGTAGTAGATAGAGGTTTTTACATTTGTTTAGGTATTGTGTAATATTGACTTTGTTTTGCAAAAATAATTGTATGTGATGAAAAAGAATAAGGAATTAGTTTACATATTGTGTAAAACAATATGAAAATTGCATATCATGTTTATTATGATCAAACATTATAACTGTTATCATTATCACCTCCAAAGACATGCACCTGGGGATAGGTTGATTGGTTAAATTGGCCCTAGTGTGTGAATGTGAGTGTGACTGTTGTCTGTCTATCTGTGTTGGCTCTGCGATGAGGTGGCGACTTGTCCAGGGTGTACACCGCCTTCCGCACGATTGCAGCTGAGATAGGCTACGCACCCCCTGCAACCCCGAAAGGGATAAGCGGTAGAAAATGGATGGATTGATGGAATGTGTTGATATTGTAACACTGTCAATAGCACTCATCAAAAATAAATTAAACAAACTACAGTTAATGCATATGTGATCAGTATCGGCCACTCACTCATGGACGATTGCTATCGGACTCAGCAGCATAAAAACTTGGAACATCCCACAAAACATGTCTTAACCTTTTGTTTTCTGTTCATAACTTTGTTTGATGTAATTGAATATTTGGCTATTGGCTAATGACTTATTTGGGTTTACGTTGAAATGATTCCGACCAGAAATAATGCAGTTCTCTCTACGATTCTCTCTATAGAAACAATGCTGTATGCAAATTTACCTCATGCAAAATTGGAGACAATACCTGGGGCCGTACTTATCAAGCTTCTTAGAGTGCCATTTTACACTTAAGTCCTGAGAATTTGCGAAATTTAGTCCTACTCTCAAACTTAAGAATAAAAGCTTTTTATCAACGTTCTTAAGTCTAAGAATCACTCCTACTCTCCACGATATTTAAGAAACCTTCAGAGGTGTCTTAAGTGGTTAGGAGTTGCCAGCAGGGGATGGCACTGAGGCGAGAGAGACATGCGCGAACGTTCAGGGAACGGAACAATGTTTTTTTTTTTTTTGATGACGAGCAGCTGATCAAACGGTATCGTTTAGACAAAGCGGATATTATTTTTGTCACAGATTTAATAATTTTCGATTCCTTGTTGATTTCTGCATGTGGCTGCAGTGGGCTAGTATATATAGAGCCACCCACACCAGTTTCAAATTAGTTGCCTAATTAATGAATTGGAAAGAAAATGTTATGACAGTAGCGTATGTGCTAGGTGAGTGACGTCAGTGAGTGTGTGGGCGAGAGAAGAGAGGGAGCGGTAGCGTGAGTGCCGGCGGGTACTAGTTTGTTTTGTATTATTTTGTAGTTTATTGTCAAAATATACACTCCCATTGTCCACTTAGATATTTCTAAGATATTTATTTATTGTTAGACAAGGGATTCCCTTCCGTGATTGGTTATTTCTATGGACACAGAAATGACGTCACCTAAAATTCCGTTTACGGCACATAGTAATGTCGTAATTCAGCTCTGAGTGTGACACTTAAGATTCAGTCCTACACTTCGCTGAAAGTGTGAGTAAGACGCTTGATAACTAACTTTTAAGTGCAGCTTTCAGCGAAGAATTTATTTACTCTTAAGTCAACTCTTAGCAGACTTCTTATGAGTAATTCTAAGAAGCTTGATAAGCACGGCCCCTGGTTTCTATTGCCTGTGAGCTTTTGAAAGAGGGGGTGTTTTATTCAGATTGGACAATGGGCTATGATCATGGGACAGCAATACACTGAGAAATGGTTTAGATTAGGTTTTTATTAGTGCCAAACAGTAATCTCTAGGGATGGGTGATATGGTTTGAAATCTATATCGCAATATACAGGGGGGCCATAAAGTCTCTTTATAATTTAAAGCAATTATTACAAAAGCAGTTGATAAGTTGTCTTAACAAGATAAGTTCTATTGTAATCAGTGTTTATCAAAGTTTTGTAATCACATTGAAATTGTTCAAATAGGACTGCATGGTCGTCGAATTCTCAATCAAACAATTTCAGACCGGTGGATTGGTTGGGATTGGGAAAATCCTAGGCCGCCACGTTCACAAAATATCACTCCCTTAGACTTCTTTCTATGGGGTTAGGTTAAAGATATCGTGCATTGAACAAAGATACGGAACGTTATTTTTTTTTAAGCAAAAGATTTTTGATGCCACATTGATGAAGCTATCCTACAGCGAACATGGCAATGGTAAATACTAAATGGTCTGTATTTATAAAACAAGCCAATAATACCCTACCGTGTAATACAAAATATGTTCCCCTTTTACAAGAAACATCAAAATATTCCCTTCTTTTCATACCAAGCTCATGTTAACCCTGTTGATGTAGAGAAAATGTATCTGCATGAATGGCACTGACAGAGAATGGAATAATTCATCAAATCATCTAGATGTCTGGTAATATCTTCTTAGTTAAACATAATGACTCAAGCAGATGAGGCAATGAAAACTACAGTCAATATAAGTAAAAGTAGCTTCCATCCATCCATTTCCTACCGCTTGTCCCGTTCGGGGTCACGGGGGTGCTGGAGCGGAAGGCGGAAGGTGGGTTACACCCTGGACAAGTCGCCAGCTCATCCCAGGGCCAACACAGAAGGACAAACAACATTCACACTCACATTCACACACGAGGGCCAATTTGGTGTTGCCAATCAACCTATACCCAGGTGCATGTCTTTGGAGGTGGGAGGAAGTCGGAGTACCCGGAGGGAACCCACGCAGGCACGGGGAGAACATGCAAACTCCACACAGAAAGATCCCGAGCCCAGGACTGAACCCAGGACCTTTGTATTGTGAGGCAAACGCACTACACTAGGTAAAATAAAATAACAAGAAGAGAATTGTCCTGAGATGGCAGACCATGTCTGGCCAATGCTAGACATGCCAAATAGTGGCAGATTGGCAGTTATGTTATCTTGTTCAATTCAATTCTGGCTGTAAAACAAAAAGGATGATGGTACCTTTCATGACTTGTCTTCATTTTTCTCCCTGGAATGTCTGCGCTTCCCTTGCTGATGTCATAAGCTACTCTCGCCATGGTAACACAACAAACTCCCTCACGCGCAGTCAATGCGTTCAATGTCTGTGTGTGGGTTTATAAGTGTGTGTGTGTGTGTGTGTGTGTTCAGATGTGATTGGATGAGGATAGCTTTATCTGGAGGAGAAAAGACGAAGAGAGGGGTCTGTGTAAAAGCTTTTGAGGCCCTTGTGTTAAACGTTATTGTCTAAAACCTTGGACGTATCTTTGTGTTAATGCATCTGATTGCTATAGGAACATTGCAAAGTTCTCTCGACCGTAATAGATTGGAAAATTACATTGGAGTGAATGTGTACACTTTATGCAAAGAACACCAGGGCCATGGAGACCAATAAAGCATTAAAGGTATTTTATCATTACTGCACTTGACTTTGTGCATTCATATAAATCATGACCAAGGAGTATTCATTAAAAGCTGCAGTGCCATTTAATCTCCCTGTAGATCAAAAGACCAGGGGAAACCAGAATGGATAGATCCCACTGTGGGTCAATAAACATTATATTTTGTTAAGAATATTTATATCAGCCTGCCATGACAGAAAATTTATGAAATTACATTGACTGAATTTGGTACTTAAAGTTACCGACCGAATACTGTTGGTACTACTGGGTATCGATTCACGTAAATCCAATGGTGCCATATTACGATACCTGTTGCACGTGACGTCACATCCGCAAGTATGCCTGATAGAAAACATTTGAATTTCCACTTCCACTATTCCAAATGCGCTAGCTCGATGCTGTTTTATATTGGTATGCTACTGATTAGTATTGGCAACTTTACATGGCGATTTCCACACCTTCAATTTGGTAATGAAAACTACACCGAAGATGCACGTTACAATCAAGCAGACATTGGCTTGGAACACTGCAGAGGCCACTACAGTGTATATGGGTGTTAAGATGGTGTTTTTGTTTTACTAATTATCTATGCATGTTTCAATCGTATGTGCCCAATTATATTATAATATATATTCAATGTATAAATACAGGGCCATGCGGGCCCTAATAATATATGAATTATGTATATTAATTATATATTATATAATATTCATTATTTATTAATTCATTTATTATGTATTACTAATTTTTAGTTTTTCATTGCGTTTTACTTTTGTTGCTGTGTGTAAAAATGGCACAGCTTAAAGGGGAACTGCACTTTTTTGGGAATTTTGCCCATCGTTCACAATCATTATGAAAGACATGACAACAGATGGAATTTTTTGATGCATTCTATCTTGTAAATAAACACAAATAAAAGTACGCTCACAGCGGAGCAAATGGGTGGTCCTCTATTTCGCCCATAAAATCCAATAAATAACCACTCAAAAACATTTTGTGAATTGAATATCAACCAAGTATTAGTGATATTGTTGTTATAAGTGCTAACACAGACAAACTATTTATAGCGGCACTGTGATCACAAGCCTGTGCACAATTTTGACATGATCGACTGGCGAGGTGTTTCCTCCCTTTCTTATTCCTTGGAAGTTTATTGTAGCTCATAAATAATACATCTCACCTGGACAGAAGAAGTCTGAGGAAGTATTCTGACAAGTTGGTACACTCTGACAGCCATTTAGGACCCAAAAATGGCGAGAACGACATGAAAAGACTCTTGGACACCCCCCCCCCCCCCTTCCTTTGTGAGGATTATGGTCATTCTTCATCTAAATGGGAATATATGAACATCCTAGCAGCAGATTATTTGCAACAAAAAAAATGTTTATCAGTTTGAACATCAAATATGTTGTCTTTGTAGCATATTCAACTGAATTTGGGTTGAAAATGATTTGCAAATCATTGTATTCCGTTTATATTTACATCTAACACAATTTCCCAACTCATATGGAAACGGGTTTTGTATTATCTCACTTTTAAATGGGATTTGTCATGTGTTAACAAACTTACATTTATTAACACTTGCGCACACACAGAAGTACCGTAAATTGGTACCTTTGAGTACCTGTATTGATTCAAATGTGAAAGGTACCTATCCATACATAAAATTAAAGCCAAGGTTGTAAACAAATGTGACTGGAATGTGGTGAAGGGCAACAGTTTTTCCTCACCAAAAAACATTTTTTTAGAAACTCACTTAAAGCTATTTTAACGTATTATGTAAAATATATCAACTCTCCTATTATTGAAAAAATATATATTTTCATAAGTGCAGATGACATTAAAAGGTGATAATTAGCACTTGATAAGCTTCAATAGACATTGTTGATTGTTGCAAGCATGATTGTCTGTGTTAGTATTGGTTCAAAGCACTATTGTGCAAATACCCTACCTGAGAGAGTTGTACCCATGGCTATTGACAACAGGTTTTCTCTAATCAGCCTGTTTTTACAAACAGTTAGCAGTTAGTCACTACACCCAAATATTAAAAAAAATACAATCTTTTAGGGCAGGTGTTTTAGGGCATTATAATGTAGCAGGTTTTCACATGTGTATGGAACATTGGATTTTAAAGAAGATATACTACTTTACTCAAAAACAGTGTTCCTAGATCAAGACCCCAGTTCTGAACAAAGTGGTACCAAACCATTAAAGGTCACATGCTCAAGTACAATCAAATTATTACTGTAGCATAATATGTTTCTAATAAAAGCATACTACTCCATTTCTGTTGCTGTTTACTTTACAAATCTGTTTGTTATTCTATACTGTAGTTCTAGGTTCACAGTCTTAATGCACTTTGTCCTACTTCCTATGTTGCTACGATATTGTGTAATCATCACCCTATTCTCTCTGCACACTATACTATATATACCCCCAAAGATACACACACTGTGGACTAGGGGTGAAACGGTTCACAAAATCAATGGTTCGGTTCTTATTATGTTTTCGGTTCGGTGTACATATTGTTGTTCTTTTTAACACCCTAGAATACCATCTATCCCAATAAAACACCATGACCATTGTTTATCAATTATGTCACAAATAGTGACAGAGCTGCCAACATTTGGCGTTTGAATTTCAGTAGATTGTCGTCCATGCACTTTTATCAAAGGTTGATACTTGGCAATGACTTGGTTGGGGAAAAGTTCTGTGCTGTTGAGGCTGTCAACATGGACTGCAGCAGGTTCCACTTCTATGCGTTGATTTAAAGATAATATACACGCCTTTGCCCATTGAGCACATCACTATATTGTTTAACAAAAGTGTTATGTACCCGTCTTCTCTGGTAATTTTTTTAGAAAGACAACATTTCCCTAATAGCCAATTATTGTGTTTTTATGTGAACAGATATAGTTTTTAAAACTCCATTCGCGAAGATATATATATATATATATTTTTTTTTATTGGTGAGGAGGAAATGTGCACTTGAGAAAAATACCACTTGTTGTTCATTTCTTCTTGTAAGTTGGATTTTCTGAATATCAGCAGACAAAGGCAATTTCAGGGAGTCTTCCGGAAAAGTTGGCAGGTCTGCCAAAGTGCTCCCACAAACAGACCTATTCAATGCCACAGACACATCCTCTATATATAACTGCCCGGCTCAGCTGGTGGCAGAAATCCTTATTTTTTCAACTCCAATTGTTTGCGATACGGCCTGAAAATAAAATGTTCAACTTTTTCACAAAACATTTTATTAAGAATTTGTTTACCTACTTAAAAAACACACAAAAAAACAATAAATACAAATAGCAGATATAATTCAAAACTAGTTTTTATTTTATTTGTTAAAAACTAGTAGTTTGAAATGACATTGCAAACAGTGCATCATCTCTAGTAAAATTCTATAAACAACACTCCAAACTAGATTTTTTTCATAACACGTTCGACGTTGAACAAAATCCGCTGGTAAAGAGAAACTGTTTCAAGTTATATTTCAACATTTATTTGTCGAATTAAATAAATAAATATATTTAAAATAAGCAAACAAAGCTCAGGGCAAATTTCTGCAACTTTCCTGAGGATTTGTTCAAGTCTTTGTATACATAAAAAGGTGGCGTTTAGCATTGTGAACTGAGGCAGAGCGATTATGGTAATTCTATAACGCATTGTATTATGTGCTCGTGTGTGCATGTGCGTGTCCACCGTGCTGGGCCCTGCCCCACCTCTTTAAGAAGAGAGGAAGTGTATAAAACTTGAGTGCGGATCAGAGACCTCACATAAGCCAAACAAATCATATATTATATGTCAAAACAAGTGAGCCCATGCACGGCATACATTGTGGTGCAAAAATAAGGGAAGTTCTATATACATCATAGGTGAGTAACGGTACAATATAATCACAGACTGGAACATACCTCAGTTTTAAAGGTTCATTTTTGGTACAGTAAGGGAACAAAACTGCTTAGTTTTAATGCTTTTCAAAGTGAAAAAAACTGCAAAAACCCTCAGGTACAAGGAATGTAACAATATAAAAAGTTAATATCATGAAAGCAGTGATACACACTAAATATTTTAACCAAGTTTTGTTTAAAAATTAAATGAAATAAATAAGACACAAATATACTTTCTTTGCAGAAGAAACTAAATATTGTTCTTTCTTCTTCAGAGACGTTATTTTTAGTGTTTAAATATCTTGATTTTTTTCCGTTTAAATTTGTAAGATGTTTTAGAGTGCATTTTTTTTAATGATAAAAGCAAAATGGTGTTGTACGCTTCACTTCTGGTTTATGTGACATCACTTCCTATTGAAAACATGTCAACATCCGTGTCAGTTTGATCACTCTGTAATAAGAGGGCAAAGTCTGTAGGTTCATTGTGCACAATTGAATATCTTAGTTGCTCAGACAGCACGTGTTTGTATAAGTTTAGATAGGGATATGTGGTTCCTTATTAGAGAAAGACGTTAATGTCTCTTGTATACATATTTGCATTTAATCTGGCTAGCGAGCTAGTGCTAGCCGGTCCATGAGTTTTATCAAAGTGCGATTATTAATCACAGTTTTACGATAATTTTAACTTGAAATGGTAATACTAACAGTCTGGAATTTTACTGCGGTTATAATTTTTCCGTTCAGGGTTTCCCAATTAATGTAATTGATTGTGGCGGCTTGACATGGCAAAATACTAGCCGCCACACTGTGTAAACAAATTAATATAATATAAGGCTCCAGCACAGGGCAGCACGGTGGCAGAGGGGTTAGTGCGTCTGCCTCACAATACGAAGGTCCTGAGTAGTCGTGAGTTCAATTCTGGCCTCGGGATGTTTCTGTGTGGAGTTTGCATGTCCTCCCTGTGACTGCGTGAGTTCCCTCCGGGTACTCCGGCTTCCTCCCACCTCCAAAGACATGCACCTGGGGATAGGTTGATTGGCAACACTAAATTGACCCTAGTGTGTAAATGTGAGTGTGAATGTTGTCTGACTATCTGTGTTGGCCCTGCGATGAGGTGGCGACTTGTCCAGGGTGTACCCCACCTTCCGCCCGATTGTAGCTGAGATAGGCTCCAGCGCCCCCCGCGACCCAGAAGGGAATAAGCGGTAGAAAATGGATGAATGGATGGAAGGCTCCAGCACCCCCCGCAATCCCGAAAGGGACAAGCGGTAGAAAATGGATGGATAATGTGCTGTACGGCGTGGCGAAGTTGGTAGAGTGGCTGTGCCAGCAATCGGAGTGTTGCTGGTTACTGGGGTTCAATTCCCACCTTCTACCTTCCTAGTCACGTCCGTTGTGTCCTTGGGCAAGACACTTCACCCTTTGCCTCTGATGGCTGCTGGTTAGCGCCTTGCATGGCAGCTCCCGCCATCAGTGTGTGAATGTGTGTGTGAATGGGTAAATGTGGAAATACTGTCAAAGCGCTTTGAGTACCTTGAAGGTAGAAAAGCGCTATACAAGTACAACCCATTTATATCATTTATTTAGTGTCCAGAAGAAGACACACAAAGTCTGACGCTCTTTTTAACTTTTATTGCCAATCTCATGCTGACAACCAGCCCAATTCCAGCATGTAATCCATTCAGTAACACTTCCTCATTCTCCGTCAACACAGTGTGTTCAAGACAATGAGAACAATTAACATCATAACACACGAAAATACACATTACAGTAAAGAATAAAGCCGCTGCTCCTCCACATCGAGAGGAGCCAGATGAGGTGTTACGGGCACCTGGTCACAATGTCCCCCGAACACCTCCCTAATGAGGTGTTTGGCCGCGTCTGACTGATAAGAGACCACGGGAAAGACCCAGGGCACGGTGAACAGACTATGTCTCACAGCTGGCCTGGGAACGCCTCGGGATCCCAGGGGAAGAGCTGGACAAAGAAGCTGGGGAGAGGGAAATCTGTGCTTCTCTGCTTAGGCTGATGCCCCCGCGACCTGACTTCGGATAAGCGGAAGAAGATAGATGGATGGCTGGAGGTCGTTGCAGTATTAATGGATATATATAGTTTAATATTTGCGTACTATTGACTAGTGATGCACCAAAAAATTTGGCCGCCAAAAAAGACTTTGCACAGCACTGGATTGATTGTCTATGACAGAGGCAGGTCTGCTATGTGGGCGTACTTAAACAGGGACAGAAGTTGAGTCTCTAGACTCGAGTACAAGCTACAATAAACTAAGGCTGAAACGACGCGTCGACATAGTCGACGTCATCGGTTACGTAAATACGTCGACGCCGTTTTTGTGCGTCGACGCGTCGCATAATGACGTCACACTACCGTCATGGCGAAGCGCAAAGCAGACGATCAAAGAAGACGATGCGAGCGGTGCGAGCGAGGGGGGAAAAGCATGCCAAAAGTGGTCAAAAGTGTGGGAGTATTTCAATAAACGGCCTAATAATGTTGTTGTATGCACACTGTGTCGAGCGGAAATGGCCTATCATAGCAGCACAACGGCTATGAACGAACATTTGAAAGAAAACCATCAACTAGTCAATCGTCCGCGCGAGCATACGTTGTCATCATTACACAAAAACATGAATGTGTCATTTGTATCTGCTAGGGGTGTAACGGTACGTGTTTTGTATTGAACCGTTTCGGTACGGGGCTTTCGGTTCGGTACGGGGGTGTACCGAACGAGTTTCTAAGCTAAAGTCTTAGCAAGCTGCTTTGCTCCGTCTGCCTCTGTCTCAGCACGCAGCATTGTCCCACCCACACAACCATCTGATTGGTACACACGCAGCATTGTCCCACCCACACAACCATCTGATTGGTACACACGAAGCATTATCAGCCAATCAGCAGTGCGTATTCAGAGCGCATGTAGTCAGCGCTTCAGGGTGGAGCAGATAGGTGTTTAGCAGGTGAGCATCAGGCAGCGGACTCTCCCCAAATGATAATAAACACCTCCCAGTCAACTACTAGTAACATCACTATGAGCCCGTTGACCTTCTAGAAACTTAAACTGCAGCTCAGCTCACTCGCAATCCTGGCTTGAGGTGAAGGCTAATTAGCTCTCAGTTCCAGCCACATCGACCCCTTCTGAGCGCCTATTTTCAGCTGCTGGGAATATTGTAAATAAGAAAAGAACCAAAGCATGTAGACATGCTAACCTTTCTTCATTACAACTGTTAGACACTCACTGGAATGAGTAGAATTGGTTATTGTGTACTGTGTTGGACTGGATGTTTATTTTGCACATTTTAAAAGCAATACTTAATGTTTACAGTGCTCCAGAATATTTAGATTGGCACTTTTTTGTATTGGATGTTTATCTTTATTTTTGCACATTTTAGCAAATAAGCAATACTTTCACTTTTGTTGAAATGTTTACACTGTTGTTACAGAATATTTCGTTTTGCACTTTTTTGTATTGGATGTTTATCTTTATTTTTGCACATTTTAAAGCAAAATAAGCAATACTTTTACTTTTGAAATGCTTATACTATTGCAGAATATTAAGATTTGCACTGGATGTTGACTCTTATATTTGCACATTAAAAAGCAAATAAGCTACTTTTAATTTTGTTAAATTTAAAAAGTTTTAAATGTTTACATTGTTACAGAATATTTAGTCATGTTGTTGTCAATGTTGACTGGGTGGCCATACTTCTTTTTTTTGTAAATAAAAGCCATGCCTTTTGAAAAAACGGGCCTACATTTATTTTTTCATCTTCATTTTGAATAAAAAAATAATCGGTAAAAGGAAAAATAATCTATAGATTAATCGAAAAAAATAATCTATAGATTAACCGATTAATCGAAAAAAATAATCTATAGATGAATCGATAGAAAAATAATCGTTAGCTGCAGCCTTACAATAAACCCAGAAATAAAAGGATTGGAGAAATCTCTCAAAAAGACATTCTCAACAAAGTACATTGCACAATAAGCAGCAAAAATAGAAACATACAGCACAACGATATTCTGTAAGAAAAAACATAAGTTAATACTAATTAACAATAACACAGATTTGTTTTAAATGTATGTATACATTTCTTTGCCTCTTTAAAGAAAATATATACATCGTGACGTCAGATTGAACACTCCCCCACCGTTGCCCTAGCCACTCCTCGACCGCTGCAGATACTGTATGTTGGTAATCTAGGGAAAAGCCTGCTGATTGTCGTTACATCCCTACTCGAAATTAATGTTCCGTACGGAAAAATCTGTTTACAAATACATGTACCGTTACACCCTGAGTGCTATACAGCAAACATTTAAGGGGCCCTATCCTGCTCATTTCAGGGGCTTTTAGAATGATAATAAAAAATAAAAAGTTTAAGGGTGTGAACAGGGCTAATCCGCATTCTTCTCCTTTTGGCTGAAATCCTCAGATCCCGCAGCCTCCTCCCAGATCATGCCAACTATGTTGTGATTGGTCAGTGGTCAAGGGTAGCATTTTTCTTCATATTGATTGATCGTCTTTGAAATCTTTGACTCTTGTGGTATCATTTTGAAAGCGAAACATAACATCAAATCCCTGGTGCGCCCCATTCACTAAGCTGCTCTGACTCTGAGGGACACAAGAGACTGCAAAGATCTGTGAAGGGAACTTTGTCATAAATATTGCTTCTTTATAAAACTGTTACTTTATACTCATATTTCCCTAGCACGTCTTTTGAGTGAAGTCATCCTAATCCTGGCATGGTCACTCATCCATTATTTTTAGTAAACTTTGTCAGTGTTTCCAAATATTGTCAACAATAGCTCAAATGTTTTGCCATCTCATTCCAGCACAATAGCGCCACAAAAAAAGATTGAAACAGCAGCAGGACTTCCTGTTTTTTTTTAGTTTTTTTTTAGAGTAATGTCAGTGTGAGTAAACAGATACACTACCGATGCAAATTGGTTGAGAATCATACTCAACCAATTGTCTACAAGTATGACATTATATTAGATATTATTTTTAACATGTCTTATCAGGAGGATGATAGTTCGTAATTAGTGAGGCAGTTAAAGCAAATAAATTGGAGAGAAAAATAGCTCAGGTGAGATCATAAATTCATTAGTGGAATACGTATGTTTAACACAAACCATTTTAACAATGAGAAGAACTTGTCCCAAATTCAGAGAAGAAGTAGGAGTGCCAGGGGGAGCTTCAAGGTGTGAGGTAAGATTATTAGGAAAAAATCCAGAAAGGACAACAGGTGAGGACTGAAGAGGCATTTTGAATAATTCATTGTTTCCACAGTTATACAGTAAAAGTTTTTGGGTTAGGTTATGACTCGAGGTAAACATTTTCTGTCAGGGTTTCAATATGTGTTTCCCGCTCCGAATGTTAAACTCATTCTTACGCCCTTAAAGGGGAACTGCACTTTTTTGGGGAATTTTGCCAATCATTCAAAATCACTATGTAAGACAAGAACACATACAATTTTATTTTATATATGCATTCTAAATCGTAAAAAAAAACGTTGGCAAAAGTCAGCTAACAATGGAGTCAATGGGAGTCGCTCTATTCTAACTATACAGCACTTTAAAAACATTCACACACCTCTACTATTGTTTTATATACACACTGTAGTTAAACATGTAATGTAGTAACAGGCACATTCATAATATGTAATAGTTACGTATTTTGCCCATTTTAGGCATACGGCGACGTATTCATTTTACAGAAGTGTCACAACGTTCGCCTTTTCTTTTAACAAAAACAGTAGTACTACTAACAGCATACTTCATGAGAGACAACAAAGACTACTTCGGGACAAATTATGACTGCTAAAAATAGAACTTCTGCATTAGCGCTTATAATAACAATATCGCTAATAACCAGATGTTAACAGTAAATGAACAAGTAGATTAACAATTTGTCCATCTATTTTCTAACGTTTGTCCCTCATAATTAAAAAAAATGGGACACGACACAATGTTACTGCATTGTCAGCAGTCAAATTAGGAGCGTTTGTAACCCATTTGCTTAATTACTACTTAAAGAAAAGTTATCTAGTATGTTACTGCCATTTTATTTCCATGTTCTAAAAATTTTCTTTGAGTGCAATAAGAAAATATGTTTAATGTATCATATGATTTTCTGTTAAAGTAAAACCAATAATGACATTTTTTGTAAATTTTTCTACTGCTACCGATATCAAAATATTGGTAACGGAACAACACTAGTCAGATTAGTCCGCAGAGTTCATAGTCAACCATCTCACGTTCTCCTGGTGCCTGAGATTTCTGCATATACAGTATGCTGAGTGTTTAAGTTAAATAAGAGTGGGTGGTTTGAGGGGAAATAAATAATTGAAAACATATGGCTTCCGTCTGCTCAGAACACAATGTTCTTGCTGTAATAGGACAGCGAACGGATCTACGGATCTGCGCCACAAAGTCTAGTTTCGCTTTTCTGGTGACCAGCTTTGCTCTTTTGGGTACCACAAGAAGTCACATGCATGCACTCTAAAAAAATACAGACTCTGGCAGCATGGCCCCTAAAATAGAGCGCAAAAAAAAGGATTCCTTAAATACAGTATAATTATTTTCTAAGTTTATGCAGTAAAGTTTATAAGACAATAGCTTTATGCGGAGGGATTCTTGTAGACATGTTGTAGCAAAGTCTGCAAATTGCCTGACAGTTGGATGTAACACTGGAATTTATTAAACAGTGGTTCTCAAACTTTTTCCACCCAGGAACACCTCAGAAAACACTTGGATCTCCTAGTACCACCATAATGACCAACACTAAAATACAGTAGCATAGTAGGCTTAAGTATTCATTAAATTTAAGGAAGAGGCTTTATCTAACAAGCATATATTTAATATTTTGGCCAATGTAACATTACACGCAGTTTGAACAGTAACACTGTGTTTAAATACAGGAACATAAAACAATAATCACTTAATTAAGTGTTTCTTTAGCGTACCACTCCTTGGAGAATTACTGGTATAAAACAATCAGTCCAGACGGCAATCTGGATTGTATTATTTTAAGAAATAGGGTAAATACAAATGTTGTTTTGTACATGTTAAAATCAAAATGGGTTGCTAACGGGGATGACAACTTATCAACAACGTATCATTAGAACCTTATAATTATTTATTTATTATTTATCTATTTGTTTGTGTTTTTTGATTGAGTGCAAGAAGTGAACCGACAAATGTGCTATGTATTCGTAAAAAGGGTATGATTCAATAAGATCTGCTTCGGACATGTTGCAATGAGAAACTGTAAATATGAGATGTGCAATATTGTGCATGTTCGAAATGAAAATAATACTATAACTATAACAATAGTGTTTATGGTGGTTTAATTGGAAAAGTGACTGTTTTTGTTATGACTACAAATCAAATGCAGCTAATTTAATTGATATTAAAATAAATTAATAATTTAAATAAACTTTGACATTTGTTTGGGGGGGATGAAAACAGGTTGGATGTGTTGTAAATAAATAAAAGAACAACAATAACTCTTGCTGTTGCCTATTAAGTTGAAGTTCAAGATCAAGTACCAAGGATTGTCACACACACCCACTAGGTGTGGTGAAATTAACCTATGCATTTGACCCATCCCCTTGTTCCACCCCCTGGGAGTTGAGGGGAGCAGTGAGCAGCAGCGGTGGCCGCGCCCGGGAATCATTTTGGTGTTTTAACCCAGTGTTTTTCAACCACTGTGCCGCGGCACACTAGTGTACCGTGAGATAATGTGTGGTGTGCCATGGGAGATTATGTAATTTCCCCTAATTGGGTTAAAAATATTTTTTGCAAACCAGTAATTATAATCCGCAAATGTGCCGTTGTTGAGTGTCTGTGCTGTCTAGAGATCGGCTGACTAACCGTGTAATACTTTTCCATATCAGTAGGTGGCAGCAGGTAGCTGCTTTGCAGATGTCCGGAACATGATTTGTCCTGATCACAATATGCAGACGACAGAGGGAGGCAGGGTGCAGGTAAAAAGGTATCTAATGCTTAAACCAAAAATAAACAAAAGGCAAGTGCCGCTAAGTAAAGGCATTGAAGCTTAGGGATGGCTATGCAAAACGAAGTTAAAACTGAACTGGCTGCAAAGTAAACAAAAACAGAATGTTCGACGACAGCAAAGACTTACAGCGTGTGGAGTAGCAGACGGCGTCCACAAAGTACATCCGTACATGACATGACAATCAACAACAAAATAGGAGCGCAGGACAAGAAGTAAAACACTATACACAGGAAAACACCAAAAACTCCAAATAAGTGACGGCATGATGTGACAGGTCATGACAGTACACCTACTTTGAGACAAGAGCTATAGTGATGCATGGTTGGTTATGGTTTGAATTCATATCCAACAATTGCGAGAGCAACTTTTTATTGTCAATATCGGCTGCTGTGTGCCTCGAGATTTTCAATGAAAAAAATGGCTCAGAAAAGGTTGGAAAACACTGATTTAACCCCCAATTCCAACCCTTGATGTTGAGTGCCAAGCAGGGAGGTAATGGGTCCCATTTTGATAGTCTTTGGTATTGATACATTACAGTGACTGTTTTTCAACCTTTTTTGAGCAGAGGCACTTTTTTTGCGTTGAAAAAATCCGGAGGCACCCCACCAGCAGAAATCATTAAAAAACAAAACTCAGTTGACAGTAAAAAGTTGTTGTAGCAATTGTTGGATATGACTTTAAACCATAACCAACCATGCCTCAATATAGCTCTTGTCTCAAAGTAGGTGTCACATCACGCCGTGACTTATTTTTAGTTTTTTGGTCTTGTCTTGCGCTCCTTTTTTGGTGGCTTTTTCTTTTTTGGGGGTATTTTCCTGTAGCAGTTTCATGTCTTCCTTTGAGCGATATTTCCCGCATTTACTTTGTTTTAGCAATCAAGAATATTTCAGTTGTTTTTATCGTTCTTTGTGAGGACATTGTTGATTGTCGTGTCATGTTCGGATGTACATTGTGGAAGCCGTCTTTGCTCCACAGTAAGTCTTTGCAATCGTCCAGCATTCTGTTTTTGTTTACTTTGTAGCCAGTTGATTGATTGATTGATTGATTGAAACTTTTATTAGTAGATTGCACAGTACAGTACATATTCTGTACAATTGACCACTAAATGGTAACACCCGAATACGTTTTTCAACTTTTTTAAGTCAAGGTCCACGTTAATCAATTTATGGTACAAATATATACTATCAGCATAATACAGTCATCACACAAGTTAATCATCAGAGTATATACATTGAATTATTTACAATCCTGGGGGTAGGTTAGGTTGCTATCAGCATATTGCAGTCGTCATACAAGTTTATCATCTGAGAAATGGACATTGTAACAGTGTAAGTCTCACTTCGTAGGATATGTACAGCGAGCAGTGAACATAGTGAGCTCAGAAATCATAAGAACAAGTATATACGTTTAATTATTTACAATCCGGGGAGGTGGGATGTGGTGGGGGGAGGGTGTTAGGCTAGGGTTGTAGCTGCCTGGAGGTGTTCTTTTAGTTCAGTTTTAGTTTCGTTCTGCATAGCCTTCCCTAAGCTTCAATGCCTTTTCTTAGGGGCACTCACCTTTTGTTTATACTTGGTTTAAGCATCAGACACATTTTTTACCTGCACACTGCCTCCCGCTGTTTCCGACATCTACAAAGCAATTAGCTACCGGCTGCCACCTACTGATATGGAAGAGTATTACACGGTTACTCTGCTGAGTTCTAGACAGCACCGACACTCAAAGACAACACATAATTCGCAGACTATAATTACTGGTTTGCAAAAAATATCTTTAACCCAAATAGGTGAAATTAGATAATCTCCCACGGCACACCTGTGGTTGAAAAACACTGATTTAACCCCCAATTCCAACCCAAATGCTGAGTGCCAAGCAGGGAGGTAATGGTTCCCATTTTTATAGTCTTTGGTATTGATACATTACACAGTATAAAGTAGAAATAATAATGTTTTTTCATGTGGATAAGAAGTGACTTACAGCACACTGGTGGTCAGCGGGATGTCCGCGGCTCCGGGGGCCCTCTCCAGGCCGACGTTGGAGCAGTTGACCACGCAGGACTGCTGGAGCCCCGCCGGCGTGCAGCTGCAGTTGGCCGGACAAGGACTGCAGCTCGCCGCCTGCGAGCCGAGGCTCCATGGCTCCAGGCAGCAGAGGGCCACCAGCAGACTGGAGAAGAAGTAGAAGCTGGGCCCATAGACGCCATGTTTCCGCTTGGTTACAGTCGCTCCATTTCCACAAGGCATAGCTCACTCACATCTCATCGCCTCTGATGGTGGAAGTCCTCTCAAGCTGGGAAGAAACAAACCACTCAGGACCGAAGCCGACACACTTTTTAGCCTCGGATGTCATGTGAGGAGAGAGCCCGAGATAGCAAAGGTCCACCTTTTCTGAGAATATTTCTCGGGTTTTCCTGTTCTTCTGGAAAAACTAACGGAACGTCTCCGGGATTCTTTCTCTGAACTGAAAAAAAAAAAGTTTTGGAACTTCCTCCTTGCTGCTCCTCCTCCGCCTACTCTTTCCACTCCATGCAATACCACAAAACACCACTAAGGGCTCCATGTACTTAACTGAGTCATTGTTTATTTCCTATATCATATAATAATTGCATTCTGCACAATGCAACATTACCGATAATCACTTTTACTTTTGTATTTAGTGTAGATGTTTAATTATTATTATTGTTGGTTATTGTCAATACAATTATCATTTGTTTATTATTATTAAAATTATTATCACAAAGCCAGCAAATTATTGAGTTATTGTTATGTTTTGTAAAGTGTAGGGTGGGATTTAAAGGGCAACTGCACTTTTTGGGGAATTTTGCCTATCGTTCACAAACTTTGTGAGAGACAAGAAGATGCAAGTTTTTTTTTGTTTTTTTCCGCATTCTAACATATAGAAATTGGATCGCTCTTGGTGGGTAGCAATGCAGCCAGTTGTGTGCCGAAATCATCCATCCATCCATCCGTCTTCTTCCGCTTATTCGAGGTTGGGTCGCGGGGGCAGCAGCCTAAACAGAGAAGCCCAGACTTCCCTCTCCCCAGCCACTTCGTCCAGCTCCTCCCGGGGGATCCCGAGGCGTTCCCAGGCCAGCCGGGAGACATTGTCTTCCCAACGTGTCCTCACTTATCTCTAAGGGAGAGCCCCGCCAACCGGCGGAGAAAACTAATTTCTGCCGCTTGTACACGTGATCTTGTCCTTTCGGTCATAACCCAAAGCTCATGACCATAGGTGAGGATGGGAACGTAGATCGACCGGTAAATTGAGAGCTTTGCCTTCCGGCTCAGCTCCATTTTCACCACAACGGATCAATACAGCGTTCGTATCACTGAAGATCCGCCTGTCGATCTCACGATCCACTCTTCCCTCACTGGTGAACAAGACTCAGAGGTACTTGAACTCCTCCACTTGGGGCAAGATCTCCTCCCCAACCCGGAGATGGCACTCCACTCTTTTCCGGGCGAGAACCATGGACTCAGACTTGGAGGTGCTGATTTTCATCCCAGTCGCTTCACACTCGGCTGCGAACCGATCCAGTGAGAGCTGAAGATTCTGGCCAGTTGAAGCCATCAGGACCACATCATCTGCAAAAATCAGAGACCTAATCCTGCAGCCACCAAACCAGATCCCCTCAACGCCCTGACTGCTCCTAGAAATTCTGTCCATAAAAGTCATGAACAGAATCGTTGACAAAGGGCAGCCTTGGCGGAGTCTAACCCTCACTGGAAACGGGTCCCAAGCTCTGACACTGATCATACAGGGAGTGGACCGCCACAATCAGACAGTCCGATACCCCATACTCTCTGAGCACGCCACACGGTCGAATGCCTTGTCAAAGTCCACAAAGCACATTACTGTAATTACATATATATATATATATATATATATATATATATATATATATATATATATATATATATATATATATATATATATATATATATATATATATATATATATACATACATACATACATACATACATACATACATACATACATACATACATATATATACATACATACATACATACATACATACACATACATACGTATGTATGTATATATATATATATATATATATATATATATATATATATATATATATATATATAAATTGAAAGATATATATATATCTTCATATATCCATATTTTCTGTTACTTATTAATTTTCATAGTCATATTACATATAGCTAATGTTCCATATTGTACTCTTTGCTTTTCTTTTCATCCCATGACAAAGTGCTCGCACTTGGGCCGGCCTTGAAGTAGAAGGCAGAGAGGAGGAATTCCTCCTTCCTGTGCTTCCCAGGCCGACTCAAGATAAGAGACAATGAGCATGTGTTTGAGGTGAGACAAGTGAGGGCGGGGGGAGATACTGAAGAGGAGAGGGCTTTCCGGGAAGTTGCCAGATCAACTTGGGCTACGCTTTTGTATGTGTTGTTCGAGGCTGGTCTCATTATTGCCAAAGCTTTGACAATAAAATTACAAAATACCTATTCTGTGCTTGGTGGTACGTTTGAGTTCAGTTGATATGTCATTAAGGAACTTGGGACTGACCAGCGTTTTACATCCCACTTGGAGGAACATCTGGTCAAACGCAACAATTTGGGGGCTTCGTCCGAGATGACACGCTGACAATTGGACCTTCTCTTGCAATCTTCTGGACAGACTCACATGGCCAAAACATAATTCAAGGTAAGCAGAACCTTTCTTTTTAGATAAAATCTGCATTAGGAGTCTGCCCAGAAGTCTGTAAGTTAAACACTGCTTTGTACCCCAGACACAGAATGGTGATTTTGATAGATTGATTGCATTTTTGCCGAGCCTGCCATTGCATTAAAATTGTAAATAGGTGGTCAACTCACGTCATTGTGTCTCGATTACCGTGACGGGCAGTTTCATTGACGAGTGAACTAATAGTTGGGTGTGGCTCACCCTGGGTAGTTGGTCGCCGCCTAAAAGAGTAACGGGTTGGATGCCCATCATATGGTACAGTAAATACTCCCCGGTTGTGAGATCCCTGTTGACATTTTTATGTGCACACAAATTAAGGATGGGTCGGAGGCCATTTGTAAAATACAATAAATACTCCCTGGTTGCGAGTTCCCTACGGCATTAACGTGTGCGTTAAAATTAAGAAACGTACGGGAGGAGGCCCTTCTGTACCATATGATAAATTCCACGGCTGGAGGCCATTTGTAATAAATACAATAAAGATTCCCCGGTTGTGAGGTCCCGGCGACACTTTAGTGTGCGCTAAAATTAAGGAAAAATAGACACAATGGCCAAGGAGTGTGACAGAAAAGAATGTGATGACGGCTGGGGAAAATGTGATGAATCATTACTGTTTAATAATCAATTGAATGCACTGTTGTCGACAATGGAATTAGCAGGTAAAGTTTAAAAAGAAAAAAAAAAAAAGAAAAAAAAGAAAAGAAAAGAGAACGTTCCTTGAAAGGGTTAAGAGGGAGTTTACAATACTCGAAAAGTTGTGACCTCAAACGTCTGGTAAAATAAAAAATAAAATAAAAAAGTAACTGGAAGTTTTATGGTAAAGTGAAACGCAGAGAGAGTGCTTGTGTGTGTGTGTGTGTGTGTGTGTGTGTGTGTGTGTGTGTGTGTGTGTGTGTGTGCGCTGGTGAAAATGGTCAAGAGAAAAAAAGAGCAGGGTTGGTGCTCGAGAATTTAAGAGTTTGGCGTATGATAAAAGTAAACGGGGATTACGTGGAAAAACGAAATGCAGCAAAAGAACAGATGATTAATGAGACAAATAGGACAGACTAGACTGATTGGTGTTTTGCCTGCTGCGCATGCGCAAGACAATTCAAACGACCCGCCCAGACTTTGACTAGGCCACCGCCTCCTACTCCAGTGAGAAGGAGAGAGAGAGAAAAAGAGAGCAGGTGAAGGAAGATTGAGGGTGAAGAGGATGGTTTGAGAAAATATGGGAAAAGGATGTTTATAACCTTACGTTATGTGAATGGTTTCTAGGAGAACAGAAAATAGAAACACTGTGTGAAGTGTAAGGAAGAGATGGATACAGGATGTTGTTTGTAAAGGAAAACGAAAGTGAAGAAAAGATGAGAAAGTGACAAATGAAGGTATTCGTAAATGGTATGCTGTTGATTGTGGTTAGCTGCAAGTTTGTTTATTTGTTTGTTTGTTTAGTTGTTTGAGTGAAATGGGAAGAAATCAATAGGAGACTTTAGAAGCGTTTTGTATCGTTGTGTTTCCACACAAGATGGCAAAACTACAGAACAACAAGTAGGATTAATGGCTGAATCTTCGACCTCACCGATAACACCATACGTTACAAACATAGCTACTGCTATGCGCAGTCTCTTTCCTCAAGATGAGGATGATAAGGCTAATGACAGAGCAGCAAGGAAGCAACTCCTTAATTTACAGATCGCTGAAAATAAAAGGTTAAAAGAACCAAAAGGTCAAAGATCAGCTAGGATATATTCAGCAGTGGGTGACCTTGCTTTTGAGTTCCAACAGGTGGAGGAAAGAATCCTCAACAGACGTGCGACCAGACGGTTGGACTCGGGTGGTGGACAACACGATGCTTCAAAGCCAGTCCGGGGTGGAAACTGTTTCGGCTGTGACCAGCCTGGTCACTGGAGTCGTGAACATTTTCGAACGGGAAAGGTTCCGTAGTGCCAACAAACGAACACAAAAGCGTGGCAAAGGACGCCCACCGCAGGAGCCCCAGCAGGAGATACAGACTGGCCCCCTGCTGGACATGAGTGTCAACGACAATGTTATCAGTTCGTGATTGACACTGGCGCCACCCATTCGATTCTGAATGCAGAGGTACCAAAGAAACTGTGTGCTTCCTCTTTAAAGGTCGAAGGCTTCGCTGGGGTCACAAGGTTACCTGTCACCAAACCACTTCCGGTTCAGATTGCTGGACCTCCTTTACAGACTGTACCCTGACATTCAAATCGCACAGAAGGAACATTCCTGGTGTTACCTGACGGCTTAACCACCAAGCTGCGACACCACTACCAAGGCTCCTACCACAGCCTGAAACAACAGGAATGGCTGACATCCAACTGCTCTAACAGTGAAAACCCTGACTGGCTGAGATGCTTCCGTGTGTTCTGCCACCCGACTCGCCATATGTTATGATCACCAGTTAGACACTCATACCAGGAGACCTTTGACTCCTTTGTATATTTATATATGTTGGAACTCAAGGTGTGGTTGCTCATGTTGACCTATCTTTGAAACAACTAGCATGGTATAAGATGGACACAATTGTGTCCCACATTGTTCCCTTGCTCTCTGTCTCGCCTACAAAACCAAAGAACTTAGGTGCAATGATAAGACACGGCGTAGCTGCCAAACATTACACCGACACCCAAATACCACATTTTCAATTGTTTAGGTTTAGCCCATGGTTATGTTAAACACATAACTATGGGCTGCACTTTAGACACCTGTAGGCTACGAGGAGCTAGCAGCTACACAACAGCTGAGCTAAAACGACACATTACACATTTAAGCATATCAAATAATTATAGTTGCTCATTACATACACATAGTCGTCAAGACAGAAGTCTGATAGAAAGTATTCAGTTACAAACGTGTCTGCATCATTCAACTTTCTACAACATGAGCTTGACTTAATGAATTATTGGGGCCACCAGGTGTGGTAAAATTTCAAAATACTATTGATAAAGCATCCGCCATACGGGTAGTATTTTTCTAGTATTTGTGACAATATAAAATATAAGCATATTTAGTGGAGTTTGAGTTATTTGTGATATTGCTAAGGGGTCCCCTACCCTAACACCACCCCCCAGTGGACCACAGAGGCTAAAGAGACTATCATTGACCTCAAACATGACTTGTCCTCCGCTACTTGACTATTAGCTGACCTTTTTCTTAGATGTTTCTGAAAGTGATAGTATGACTAACACAGTCCTTTTTCAGAAACAGAAGGGGGTGAGTGAGGGTGGATACAGACTCCTTGGAACAAAATCGACAATAATCCGACTCTGACACATTCCATAGTTTTAACGTTTTTCCCGTGGGTAAGAAGTTATAACTAATTTTCATTTGAAAATAACAATTTTACACATCGATAGTAGTTTAGTAGATCAAATTTAGAATATGGAGGAGGTGAGGGTGAACCATGTATAGTCTTTGATTTCACTGATATGATCAATACGGTACAAGGGAAAAGGTACGTACTGACTTGTGTTGACAATCACAGTGGTTGGCCGGAAGCAACAACAGCCTCAAAAGAGGATGCAACATCAGTAATTAAATGACTTGTGAATGACCTAGTACCCCGACATGGTTTCCCCAAAAAGATTAGGTCAGACAACGGCAACCATTTAAAAAAAAAAAAACCTCACTTAGCCTTGGTCGAAAAGGCTTTCGGACTAGAACACAGGTTTGGGGTACCATCCTGAGTCCCAAGGTAAGGTTGAAAGGATGGACCAGAACATTAAAAACTAATTGGCTAAAATCTGTGCACAGACCAAATTTAATTGGATTGACATGTTGCAATTAGCGTTAATGATCATTCGAAGGTCCGTGAATAAAACTGTTTTACCGCCCTTTGAGTTTTTTCACCCTATGAGCTGCATACAGGTCAGCCCAGGACCAGCAGCCGCCATGGAAGGAGGACTCAGCGTAAAACCAAAATGGTATTTTACACAAAAAATGCAGAATTTGTGTGCCAGTTCTTCTGTACAGATACGAGGATGACAGCCCGCCACTCCAGATTCCCTTCCGGCCGCTGAGAGGGTCAAGATCTAGGTCATCAAACGCAAGTGGACGGAGCCCAGGTGGACTGGTCCCTTCAAGGTCGTGGAACGGACGTCTCACGCCCTTCGACTAGCTGGTAAAGGGGACACCTGGTACCACCTCTCCCTCTGCACTCCTGCTGAAGAACCTGACAGATCACCAGCGGATGTCATTGCTGACATAGCCACATCATCTGCCCCACTCGACCCCCAGCAGCGCCTTTTGAGCCTGAGGCAGCTGAAGAAGAACGGGAGCAGAAAACGACTCATTTTTAGTGTGTGTGTTAACGAAGTAACACACATAAGGGGTGACCGTGCTAGTAACCTCTCCCCCTCTAGGTCATAGAAGAGCGAGGCTTTAATTACACACACATAATCCTACAGCCCAGAAGACGACGCTGAGAGAGAGATTTTCTACCTATATTACTCTTTTTAACTTCTATATTGTATATCCTTATTTGAGACCAGCCTTTATACTCGAAGTTATCCAATTTCTCTTGCTTGTTTTCAGCATAACTATCTGTGTCGTTATATTAAGTGAAAAGTTTGATGTTTATCCCCGTTTCGTTACCTGAATTACTCTGATTTTGATAGACGAAAAGCAGGATGTTACGCCCAGAAGTATTTCCTGACGGATTGGTGTTTAGGCTTGTTCTACTGTTCTTGTGCCTCAGTCCTTCCTTCCCGACGACAGTGACTGACAAGTGTCTTAGAACAAACAGCGGACTTTAAATAGACTGGGTAAAAGGGGATAGCAAGACTTATTTTTTGACCTGTGCAGTGTGATTAATTACGGGGGACACAATAGCTATTACCGTGGTAATAACCTCTATATTTGTGACGACTCAACCCTGAACCATTGGTGTCGGATGCAGACAACATACGCTGGTAAGTGGTGCCCATCGTCCCTTTTATGTTGTTTTGGGGGTTGACCTGACTGACACAGACTCTAAAGGAATTATTAAAATTAATGTCCTTGAGAGGGCGTTAACTACCTCTACACCCTCTGTAGCACCTAAAGTACCACCCCACCTTGGTGGTGTTTCAAAGGCTCTCACATCTGTGCGTGCTAATGACATCACCACCGAAGGCCTGGTAACTTTGACCTTAGGAGCGGGTACAGGTAAACCTGTGGCTCAGGTGGATGCCAAAACCTGGGTGACTGTGTTGCTTCTTCCGCTGGACGTCCTTTTCCCCACACTTACCCCGCCCCTTTTAAGTTGACTGACATAAATGGCTCAAACTGTCTTATTTCCTTGTTCTCTGAACCCACGCCACCAGGGTGCGATTTGTTGGCTAGTGTGTACCCTCCTGTTGACAATTCCACCCGACTTCTTCCATTTGTGGCCCAAAAGCTGAATTACACGTGTTTTCAATTCAAAGGACCCTCTTCGTCCCCCAACAAATTGGGTGA